>NC_041382.1:707359177-707432846 GCF_002162155.2 Triticum dicoccoides | reverse complement strand
TCTTGGAAAGGCTGTTTAAGCCATCCGTAGTATGGGAAGGGGAACCTGGCAATAACAGCCCGGACCCAACCGCATTGTCCGACACCAAACAATCTGACATAATCGGAGGCTCTGCCAATGACATTACAACTTCAGCCCACGTAATAATGGCCGTCATCGCCCCGTGGAAAGAACCATTCCTAGCCTACCTTACTAGGCAGGAACTCCCAGAGGACCAAAACGAGGCACGCTACACAGTGCGGCGATCTAAAGCCTATAAAGTCCATGAGGGAGAACTTTATAAGAAAAGCACTACCGGAGTCCTTCAAAGGTGCATCTCCAAAGAGGAAGGGTGGAACTTGCTGGCTGAAATTCATGCCGGACTCGGTGGTCATCACACTGCAGCTTGGTCCCTTGTAAGCAAGGCTTTCCGTACAGGCTTTTATTGGCCAACGGCCCGGGCAGACGCTCAGGACTTGGTCCAACGATGCGTCGGTTGCCAGCTTCTTGCAAACCAAAGCCATATGCCACTCATCGCCCTCCAAACTATCCCCATCACTTGGCCTTTCGTGGTCTGGGGGCTTGACATGGTTGGACCCCTTAAAGGCGGAACCCACAAGAAAAAATACTTACTGGTCATGGTGGATAAGTTCACCAAATGGATAGAAGCCAAGCCTGTTAAGACGGCTGAATCTGGACCGGTGATAGACTTCATATCTGGGGTCGTACACCGTTACGGCGTCCCCCACAGCATCATCACTGATAATGGCATGAACTTTACGGCCGATGAGGTAAAACTTTGGTGCAAAAACATGGGCACCAAGCTCGATTATGCTTCCGTCTATCACCCACAAACTAACGGACAGGTCGAACGTGCAAATGGTCTTATTATGAGCGGCATTAAACCCAGATTAGTGCGGTCCCTCAAGGAGTCTAACACGCACTGGGTCGAGGAGCTGGACTCTGTACTCTAGGGGCTGTGGACCACGCGGAATCGCACCACCGGATACACACCATTCTTCATGGTGTACGACGCAGAGGCAGTTTTGCCTTGCGACATAATTCATGACTCACCTCGAGTGCGCATGTACGAAGAAAGAGAAGCCGAGCTCGATCGGTAGGACAGCTTGGACGCTTTGGAAGAGGAGCGTGATGTGGCAAAAGCCCGTTCCGCATTCTATCAACAGCAGGCTCGAAGATATCAAACCAGAGAAGTACGGGCCAAAAATTACAATGTTGGCGAACTAGTTCTAGGCATGCCGGACAAGAAAAAGGACAAACTTATGCCCAAATGGGAAGGTCCCTTCATAATTGACCAAGTCCTGACTGGTGGAGCGTACCGCCTGTGAGTTGCATCGGATAACCGACTCGAGCCAAACCCATGGAACGCCGCCCGTCTTCGAAGATTCTATGCCTAGCGCCGGACTCTATGTTTGTCTCCTTCCTCTGTCCATTTTTTACATTTTTTGTCTTACATTTCTCTCCTTCCCCTCTTTTCTCTTATAGCCCTTAAAGGCTCATCAAGTGACGCGCTACCTGCGCTCATTAAACCTGGGGGCTTCTTTACACAGAAGCTTATTTATAAGGGCTTCATGCCCAACACATGTGTCACACTTCTGCATGTACCTTTTCCTCACCATTATATGCATCGATATGACTTAAGTTTTGGCCAAGATGGGTTGCCTGGCTCCTGTGTTTACCCCTACATTCCCGATTGTTCGGCTAGGTGGTAAAGGGAGCACCTCTGTGATTGTTACTGCCGGTTCAGCCGGATGTGTACCTCAGACTAGGTGAAGCCGAAAGCTAGCGTTCTTAAGGGAATATTCGGTCGGTGAACTAAAGATGATCTTTTTACTTATTTATTTGCCCCCAGATGTTTTTTCCTGCGTTTTTTTCATAGTCTGGACATGCACTTTAGGGCATGCCTCCCAGGGAAAGGAACCCCTAATGGAACTATTCTCCCTGGAAGATGTTTCCTACTAACCATGTAATATAACATAACTAGTTGGGCACTTGTCTGATAAAGCACTAATGACCCCTACGCCTGGTCTCCATGCATACCCCGGTTCTTCCATAACCGCAAGGGTATTCAGACACACGCCGGACCGTCAGGTCCCGAGGTCGAAGCGAAAAGGTCAGCCATGACAAACGATCTACAATCCGGCTAGAAGGCATCACACATGTCAATTAAAATTACATAGTCATTATGACTGATCGTATTCCTCTTCAATACCATCTAACAGGCTGTCTAGCTTACAGTCCTGCTGGGAATACTTTGCGGCCAATTCTACTTGGCCATACACTAAGCTTACAGGGATCTCCTTCCCATCGGGCCCCACAGGTCCGACCTCGGCCATGTGGTTTGGGTCAGCCTTTGTGTACCGCATCTTCACCATGGCCCAGGCCTCCCTTGCGCCTTGACGGCAGGCCGATATCTTCCACATTCGGAAGCGCCGCCGTGCTCCCTTCAGCTTCTCTGCAAGCTCTCCAAGGCCCTCGGGCATGGAGAGGGAAGGCCATAAGGCTTGGGCAATGCCTTGCATCGCCTGCCGAACTCGCTCCTGCAGTCGCGAGAGCTCGGGAAGAAGGTCACCCGTAGAACCGAGCATCTCCTCTGCAGGACGACCTGTTAGCATACCTACAGACATTACTCTGTTATTAGACTTCCTCGCCGAACTCTTTTTTTCCAAAGGTTCATTCAAGCACTTGCTAAATATGCCGCGTCGAAGCCGCCGATTCTCCTTAACGGAGTCCGACAGCTAGGCACGAACATCTTTTAGTTCAACGTCCAGCTTGGTGTTGGCATCCTAAAGATCATTCTTCTCCCGCCTCACCTTCGCCAGCACGCTCTCACAAGCCTTTAGCGGGCGCAGGAGTTGTTGCCTTTCCGGATCTAGTCCGGCGCCATCTGCAATTTTATTTATTAGATTCGCACATACGCTGCATAATACTTATCCTTTTTGAAGCATATATTACCAGAGGGGGTCTCCTTGGTCTCCCCTGTCACGGCTAGTGCGGCCTCAAGTTGGGCCTTGCACTCTTCTAGCTCCTGGGACAGTTGGGTATTCTTCTCTGAAAGAACATGCGTATTACATGATCCTTAAATCAGTTACTCTAACTATTTCAAGTCTCGGGGGCTACTGATATATATATAACCATTAAAATTTCTCACCTGTATGTCCTTTACATATTGCTCCGTGGCTCTGGCTAGACCATCTTGAGCGGCACGAAAATATGCATCTCCCGAATTGAAGGCGTCCAATGCCTCTCGGGAGAAACAAATGTCACGAAGAACTATCCGGCGACGCCTATGGTTCATGGCACTCTCCACCTCGGAATTTGTGGCGGACAGCCTGTCCGCATCCTCTGTCGGAGGAGCATCCGGTGCGCGCCTCGTGTTCACCTCCGCGTTCGGACCGGGCTGTGGAGCCTGGCTGGTGGAGGCGCGGTTGGCAGCCTCTCCGGATATAGTCCGGCGAGGTCTCTTTGTCCTGAACAGAGCACGAGTGTTAGTATGCCTTGAAGGAATAACACCTGGGAATGAGAAGGCGCGCTATACCTCTGCGCCGGCGCCTCAGTCCGGACTACACTTCTTTTTATCCCACGGGGCCCTGCAGCCCCTCGTTGGCTAGCCGCTGTAGGCTCGACCTCCCATCTCAAGAACCTCCCCTACAAAACACGGTTGTTGTCAGGAGACTGAAAACACGTGAGGATGGATCCCTTTTCAAGGTGCTGGGACTTCGGTCTCAGTTACCTGGGAGGCCGGGATTAACCCTGGATAATCGGCCGTAATGGCCACCAAGGTATTGTCCTTGCTCAGCTGATAAAACACCCCGTCAATCAGCTCCACAGATAAGTTCGGATCCTCTTCGGAGGCCGGGTCGAGGGACCGTTCTGGATCCTCGGGCTGCAGAGGAGGGCTGTATATTTCCTTTACTTCCTGGCGCAGTTCCTGCGTTGAAGTCGTTAGACTATATAATTAATAATGGACGGATGGACAAGTAAAATTGCCCACTTACCCAACTCGGAGGATTGTACATAGCAAATCCACCCTGAGGGTTGACACGGAGGAATTCCTCCTCTTCTCCCTTATACAAAGTGGACAAGATCTTTATCAGAGCGGCAGCCGAGTCCGGCCCCTTACGGCCATGACGGGTGGCGTCATCCTCCCCGTTGAAGTCCCACATGGGGTGGCTTCTATACTGAAGCGGCTGCACCCCCCGCATGATGCATACGGCCATGACTCCGATCATGGTTAGTCCGGAATGATCCAATAGTCTTATCCGGCCCATCAGGTAAAGGACGTCCCTGTCACTTTCTCTCCACTAGTAGAAAAAGGGTCAAACGTGAAGCACATTAGTGCCGGTTTGATTTTGGCCCGGTACTAATGGTACCATTAGTGCCGGTTCGAACGGATTTGCATTAATGCCGGTTCGTGTTGAACCTTTAGTACCGGTTCGTGGCACGAACCGGTACTAAAGGGGTGGTGGCAGGCTGGCGTCAGGCCGGGGCCCCACGATCACCTTTAGTACCAGTTCGTGGCACGAACTGGTACTAAAGGTCTAACCTTTAGTACCGGTTCGTGCCACGAACCGGTACTAACGGGGTCTGACCTATAGTAGCGGTTGGAGACACAAACTAGCACTATAGGGCAATTTTCAAACTTGAAAAAATCATAACTAAATCATCCTAATTCAGAAAAATAGATATAATATATCAAAATTTGCAGAACAAAAATATACCAGTTTTCCGTTTCGACAATTTTCTAAATCACAAAATTCCAAAGGGAAAATAAAGTTTTTGGGCGTTTTAGATGTTTTTTTGGACGTTTTTAGCGTTTAGTGCTAGGGTTTAGATTTCAGCATTTAGGGTTAGGTTTTATGGTCTAAACCCTTAGTTTTTACTGTTTAGCATAGAGTTTCTGACGTTTTAAGTCCCGGGTTTAGGGTTTAGGACAATTTTTGAAATGACAAATTGTAAAAGGAAAAAAAGATATGCTCTAATTTATGTTTTTTTGAATTTTCGTTAAATCTTGTCAAACCGGTCAAACAACTGATTCAAGAAATATAGAGTGTTACTAAATAATTACGCAATAATATTAGTGTTACTAAATAAGTATCTCAGTTTTTTTGAATTTTGTTCAAATCTGGTCAAACTGTGGTCAAACTGTGGTCAAACTACTTATTCAAGAAATATTAGTGTTACTACATAATTATTCAAGAATATTAGTGTTACTAACTAATTATTTCAATTTTTTGAATTTTGGTCAAATCTGGTCAAACTATGGTCAAACTTATTCAAGAAATATTAGCGTTACTAAATAATTACTATTTTTTTAGAATAATAGTTTCAAACTCAAACGGTGAAATGTGTGAATTCATGCTCAAGCTAAACTCATGAGGGTTAATAGGATTGACATCTTACTATTGTCAGGAAAACAACAAGTGCAGACTCGGAAACGAAGGAGTATAGAACCTGAAAGTTAAGCGTGCTCCGGCTGGAGTAGTGAGAGGGATGGGTGACCGGTCGGGAAGTTAGATGATTTGAAATGAGTGATCCACACTTGAGCAGTTAAGAGAGGTGATTAGAGACTAAATCATCAAATAATTCAGAAAAATTAAAAATAAAAGAAATCAAATTTTTTTTCCAAAATTTTCAAAAAAAATAAAAAAAACCTTTAGTACCGGTTGGTAACACCAACCGGTATTAAAGGTCCCCCGTACCAGGGCGCGAGCTCACGCCACGTGGTGGAAATTTAGCGCCGGTTCGTGCCGAACCGGTACTAAAGGAGGGGGGGCTTTAGTGCCGAAACTTTAGTACCGGTTCCATAACCGGCACTAAAGGCCCTTACAAACCGGTTTTAAAGGTCCTTTTTCTACTAGTGCTCTGAGAGCTCCGTGGACACCAGCTTAGGCGTTTCTTCAGGGGAGCACTGTTGAATTCAGGGAGGCTGATCCGAACAGGATCCGGCTGGGGGACATCCTCTATATAGAACCATTTTGAAGGCTAGTCCTCAGACGCCTTCTTTGGAGTTCCGGATAGATATCCGGTCCCGGCGATGCGCCACACTTCGGCTCCGCCCACTTGATATATTGACCCCTCCTGAGAACGGGGCACCAGGCAGAACAGCCTCTTCCACAGCACGAAATGAGCCTTGACACCCAAGAACAGCTCGCAAAGGGCAACGTAGCCCGTGATATGCAATATAGAGGCGGGCGTGAGGTTGTGCAGCTGGAGGCCATAGAACTCCAGAAGCCCCCGGAGAAACGGATGAACTGGAAATCCAAGTCCTCTTATTAGATAAGGGACGAGGCACACCCGCTCTCCTTTGGAGGTATTGGGGGCGCTCTCTGCTTGCCCTCCGCCATTATAGGTGGCGAGTCTGGCTCGGACCAGGACCATATAGGCCGGAGGGAGGAATCCCTTGGTCTGAAGCGATACTAGGTCGCTATGCGAGATGGAGCACCTCTCCCAGTCTCCAGGCTGAGGACTGGAAGAGCGAGAGGAGGAGTTGCGACGGCTGACCATGATGGAATGGACCTTTGCTGGATGCGCTCTGATGACTACTCGCGGAAGGGAGAAGGTGTGGTTTGGATCTAAATCCCCATATCTTTAAATGGGCGGCTTATTTACGCGGCTAGGGGTGTGAATGTAAAAACACCCAGACTTTTCATATTCATTTGACACGTGGAAGGCGTCCTTTATTGGGCCCTTTATTGGACCCAGCCAAGGAGCACTGCATTCACAAAAAATATTCAACAGGTACACGGAAAGTGGAGGAGAACCCGCCTTGCAATGCCGAAGACAATTTGCGTGTCGGACTCGTCGTCATTGAAGCCTGGTTCGGGGGCTACTGAGGGAGTCCTGGATTAGGGGGTGTCCGGATGGCCGGACTATATCTTCCGCCGGACTCCTGGACTATGAAGATACAAGATTGAAGACTTCGTCCCGTGTCCGGAATGGACTTTCCTTGGCGTGGAAGGCAAGCTTGGTGATGCGGATATTTAGATCTCCTACCATTGTAACCGACTTTGTGTAACCCTAACCCTCTCCGGTGTCTATATAAACCGGAGGGCTTTAGTGCGTAGGACAACATAGAACATACAACAATCATACCATAGGCTAGCTTCTAGGGTTTAGCCTCCTTGATCTCATGGTAGATCTACTCTTGTACTACCCATATCATCAATATTAATCAAGCAGGACGTAGGGTTTTACCTCCATCAAGAGGGCCCGAACCTGGGTAAAACATTGTGTCCCTTGTCTCCTGTTACCATCCGCCTACACGCACAGTTCGGTACCCCCTACCCGAGATCCACCGGTTTTGACACCGACAGCGGCCATGGACCCAGTTGTCAGCCTCTCCACATACAGTCCACGTCCGATGGAAGTTGTTCCTTGACCACATTGACCACACCGCGCCGAGAGCACCAAGGCGGTGGACGACGGTGAGGCCTAGGAAGGGGAAGACGGGGAGCCGGGGAAGACGCGGCAGTGGAAGCCCCCACGCGCGGAGAGGAGTACGAGGGTTCACTGGTTCAGCTGTAGTGTGAGGCTGTCGTCGCCGCAGGGCTTGGCCAGCGGTGGGAATAGTAGGGGGCTGTGAGGCCTCCGCTGCAGCACAGCCAGCCACGGGAGGCAGGAGCATGCGGCACGACCGGCGCTGCTTTGGGCAGCTGGAGCAAGAAGACCAGAGGTCGAAGAAGCACTATGGCCGTTGGATGGACATCGTACGGTCACTGGAGCTACTATCGTTCATATTGACTAAGTTGACAAAGCCCTTCGTCCCCGTCAACTTAGTAGGCCCACAAGTCAGCCTCCCACCAAGGTGGGTCCCAGCTAGCCGGGGGAGTATTCATTTTTTGTGCATAATAAGGAGGCACTTCCGGTGGGTCCGAGCTGACAGCGGGGGGAACGTTTTTTCGCGAAATATGGTGGCCCGTCCGGTGGGTCCCAGCAGTCAGGGGGAAACGATTTTTTCGCAAAATACTGGTGGCCCGTCCGATGGGTCCCCGCTGTCAGGTGGAGGAATAATTATTTTCCACGTAATAAGGAGGCACTTCCTTGCGGCTGCCGTGGAACCAGCTGTCAGCCTCTCCACGTACAGTACTCTTCTGATGGAAGTCGGTCGTTGACCACTTTCACCACGCCTCGCTGAGAGCACCACGGCGGTGGACGACGGCGAGGCATAGGAAGGGGACGATGCGGAGCCGGGGAAGATGCGGCAGTGGATGCCCACGCGGAGAGGAGTACGAGTGTTCACCGGTTCGGCTGCGGTGTGAGGCTGTCGTCGCCGCAAAATAACAGGGGGTGTGGGAGTGTAGAGGGATGCCCTAGCCAGCGGTGGGAGTAGTAGGGGGCGCTGACGCCTGCGCGGCAGCACAGCCAGCCACGGGGGGCGGGAGGAGGCGGTCCCGCCGGCGCTGCTTTGGCGGCTGGAGCAAGAAGATCAGAGATTGAAGAAACACGACGGCCGTTGGATTGACATCCAACGGTTACGTCTGCTAGAATCATTTGTTGACGTATATAATCACTAAAAAATCTTGCATACACGTCAACTAAACAGGCCCACAAGTCAGACCACTCCCTCTTTTTTTAATAATATATATATATATAGCTCATGGAAACTTCTTATGCAATTTATTGCAGTCGTTTTTTTTTGGTTGTCCAGGTCCAATTTCACAAATTTCTGTGGGTTCCAAACTATTTTTAATACCGAAATGTCCAGCCAGATTTAAATTACTTTGAAGATATATTTAAATTAGGTTAATGCCCAGTGAAATAGGAATCTGAAAATGTGATAAAATTCAGAAATTATAAAGTAATTGCCAATTTGTCATCTGTTTTTATATTTACAACCCATTTCATATTACTTTCAAGATTTGCAGGCGTCTTGAAAGAGTTGCAGCCCATCAGGGCGCTGAAAAATAAGTAGGCCTGGATTGGGTATTCTTCAGAAAAAATAAACTGGGCTCATTTTCACAAAGAAAAAATAGCTCGGGCTGGTCACATGGTGAACATAAAATATAAGCCCGGGCTAGACGGGCCACAGCCTAGTTCAAACCCTGCTCCGTCTCAACAATACCAAACAAAAAAATATTGCTCGAGTAGCTACGTCCCAGGTGTCAGCCGATCTTGTGTTGTTCTCTTGTCTATTGACTATATACGCTCACAATGTCGTGGGTCCCAAATGTTAGGAAAACACTAGGAGGAAGCATTTTATTTTTCCATACGCTGACGTGGTGGGCACCTACTGTCATCCTCTCCACATACTTCTGCCGATTCCTGTTGTTTGTTGACCATGTTGACAACGCGAGAGGGCGGCGCCGCGGCGAGCGCACCAAAGCACGTGGAGGACGTCGGCGTTAACAATTTAGGAGACGGTGGGGCGGCGATGCGTGCGCTGAGGCGCAGCCAGCCGTGGGAGGCGGAAGTAGGCGGCCCCGCCGGTGCTGGTTTGGTCTTGGCGGCTGGATCAAGATAGGACTGAAGAAACATGATAGACTGTAAAAGCAGCAGGAGTACTTAACAACCTTAACTGAAACCAGTAGGGGCACTTAACAACCAAAGCTGAAAGCAGTATGAGTACTTATACAGGTTCAACAGTACAAAGCACGCGTCGAACAGTGCTACTTTGCCTACAGTCAACCAAGGGTGAGGTTGCCAAGCACAAGGATAAGGCCCAGGCGCCACCTGGCGCATCCACAACCTTCTGAAAGCGGCTTCATCTCGCAACATGGTCAATAAACATGATATTCGCTTTAGAGCCATGGAAAAGCATGAACATAATCTTCTGTCCTATTCTCCAAGATGGACGGGCCTTCATTATTTGAGACCACCCATGAATAAGTATCTTTTCACCTCCAAGGGGAATTGAGTAGAGGTCGACATAAACATCATGTTGTGACCAAGCGCAAGTCTGACCCGACCATGGTCAGGCATATGTATAGGAACAATAGAACTCAGCAGTTCCTGTTTCAAGAAGATCACAGCTGTAAAACTATGTATAAGCAATAGTTTATGAACAACATATATAACAGAAAACAGCTCGTACCATAAGTTTCTCGACACAGTTGGACCTGTTCAACGAGTGCAGCAGTGGCAAACATATCCCACGTGGCCTTCCACCATTGAAACGCCCCACAAGGACCTCAAGACGATCAATGGAGTGTAGGAACTTGTGGATGTCGATCCAGTCAACTTCAGTGCCATTAGTAACAGCCGAGTTATTACAGAGTAACAAACGAGCAGACTGCTTAACTCTGAAAAAACCTACACGTTCCACCAATTATAAGAAAATATTAGTTAGAAGTAGCATCTTCGTGAGAGATTCGTTGCTACTTTTAAAGTTAAATTGTGATTAGTTAGACAGAATAGGTGGATTAAGAAGTAATCGAGGCAACAAGCAAGAACCAGATACAAAACTAACATGGATGAACAATTGGAATGACGTCGGGGTGGAAGATCGCAGTGAAGATGAGACCAGGTTCTGCTATTTCCATCAACATTCGTGCGCCAACTTTCAGTCCGTAACACTTGAGAAAGTTTATCCAAGTTCGGCCATTAAAAAAGCAGTGATCTTCTTGGTTCATGAACCCAACTCGGAACTTATATCCATGGCTTGTCTTCACTGTGACCATTAAACTAGTGTATTCAGTTATGGCAAGGCCGAGCATCTTGAGTACATGTGTTCTGGCAGAGCAAATAACACATTGCAGGAAAAATAATATGAGAACACAGCATGTTCAAAAAAACCCCACCCTCCCGGATAGAAAAGAGGATTCTAGGAACATACTGTGCGCGTTTCAAAATGCTGTGTTAGGATGAGAAGGAACAAGTGTGGCGTCTCGCCGAGGGCGCAGAAACCTGTAGGGTACTCGCACTTTGGGCATTGCAAATGAAACACACTAGATTCAGTAGGAAGAAAAATGCATCAACGGCGGCGGCTGCCATCCTAGAATTACCTGCGACCAAGGGACTTGGGTTTATCGGGGATGGATGAAGAATTCGTACCTGGTTCTCCATGAGAAAACCCTATGCAATCGCCGAGAGGGGGTTTTCTCTGAACAAGCAGACGAGGGAGAAGGGGATTCAGGCCCAGTGAAATATTGCCGCTTCGTCCGTCCAGCTTACTGCTAAAGCTGGAAAGGGGGGGTTGTGATTTGATGGCTCATTGGGCATTACTGCGGCGCTATGACCGGGGTGTGTCTACCGTGAAGTTGTGCACTCTAATTTGTGCATATGACTCATGGACCCTGTTGCCGGTTGCCCCACATATCAGCGAAAGGAAGTAGAAAGACAGGAGTAACTAGTTACACATAACATAAATATATTTTTTGACAGAGAACTATACTCTGCAATGCACGGGCATTATGGGGGTTCAGCTTTTTTTATGGGGGTTCAGTTGAGAATATAATACTCAGATAGGCTCACGGTTCTGGACTTTGGGTCGCAGGCAGACCCTGCATGTTTGGGGGCCCATGTGTTCTACCTCAGTGCTTTTCATATTGCAAGCGATCGGTACAACGCTGGTTTTAGATGCTGTCGCAAGGAGAGTACACAAAATTGAATAAAGCACGGCAGCTGTTGGAATGAAATCGAACATTTCCTAACCAGCAATCAGAGTTGCAATTCTATCAACGATATACCATGTGATAAATAATATTGTCATACTACTTATACACACAGGACACTTGTTTCACCATGCCAGATTATTACGTCAAAATGTCTCAGAGGATAGATCAGTTCGGCAGTTGCGTGCTACTACTGAAGAATTTCAAAGTTCATTTGGACCAGCTCTCCTTGCTGAGAAAGTTTGATTTTGACATCATGCCCTACCACAAGATATGATTTAGATTTGAACCTTGACCATTCTTTAGCATCAATCATCATGCGACCATCCTTTGTACTTACCGTATATTGAGCAGGTTCATTCACACCAAGACTGCGCATGGTAAGAGAAACTTGGCCGCGGTCGCCCGGATTGTTGAACGACTCCCTTGTTGCTCTAGGAATTCTCTGTTTGCAAACAAGAAGACATACCCAAATAGTTAGATCAACACAGTGAATCATGTAAAACAACATGGAAAGAAAAAAGAACGAAGCACTTGGGCGGCCAATGCTTACCAAGAAGGTGGACATGTCGGTTTTTGTAAGGACTTTGGTATATGAAGTGCGAATTGCATCCTAGTCTGTTGCCGGTGCAACTGCACGGGCCGGAGCAGATGCAAGTGCAAGTGTTGGTGCGGGTGCCGAAGCCGCTGCCGCTGCCGGAGATGGTGCTCCTTGTAGAGTTGGTGCCGGTGTCGGAGCAGGTGTCGGTGTCGATGCCCGATCCTCCGGTAGATCAGACTGATCCGCTGATGCGGTCGGTGGCCAATTCTCAGCTGGATCAGACTGAGCTGCTACCGCTGTTAGTGCTAGAGCAACTGTCGGTGCTCGATCTATGCGAGACAATGGTGATCGTGTCTGGTCTACTATGATCAGCTTTCTAACTTGACTAGGATCTGTGACCGTGATCCAGTTTTTTTCTTCATTTCTTTTAAACGCGAGAAGGACTAATTGTGGCGTTTTTGTTAAACCAAACTGCAGTTCATCATAGGGATTCAGCTTGTACTTAGACAATAGACTGATCCATTTTTTTCCAGTAGTATAAGTGATGGACAGTGCCTTCATTACTGACACGACATAAGAAGTGAAACCTGCAAAATAGCCATCGTAGAGCAAACCAAACGGTTTATTCTGTGATGAATGTCACATGGCAATACCTGCATCGTAAAATTGCAGGAAAAGAAAGAAAACATGGCATTAAATCAATAAGATTTAGACAGTAAATCAATAAGATTTACTTGATATGACACAAGTGAATCCTTACCAGGAAATCACTATGTTGAAGTACTAAACAGAAGATTGATCGTCCAACTACGCGTGGCATGCAGGGGCCCTGCCTACTCCCACAAGAAGGACAGTCCAAAGGTCGTGACAAATCGTATGGACCGAACATCCATGGGACTGGAAATCCTGGTGGGTGCGATAAACCCTGCAATGCATACAGATATTGGAGTGTAACCATAATTGATAAACCGTCCTCACAAAAAATATGATCTAGATACTTCAAAATATACAGATTGAATTGAGTGGACAGACATTAACATAGACCGTTCTCAGGACTGACCACACACCAAAAGCGGCAGTACTAATAAACAATACAGGATTCACAAACACAAATCAAGTACTGAACAATAGTACTTACTACACACAAGCAAAGTTGCACTAACTAAACTCTGTAGACTATTTCTTGCCACCGACCTATGGGATGAACCCCGCATAACTGACTAGGCCATGGACTTCATGTGAGATGTCTACACGCACCATCACCATATTGTCAACCTTGGAGAACCTAACAGAGTGGTCTTTCTGTTGGAAATATGCCCTAGAGGCAATAATAAAAGGATTATTATTATACTTCCTTGTTCATGATAATTGTCTTTTATTCATGCTATAATTGTGTTATCCGGAAATCGTAATACATGTGTGAATACATAGACACCAACATGTCCCTAGTAAGCCTCTAGTTGGCTAGCTCGTTGATCAACTGATAGTCATGGTTTCCTGACTATGGGCATTGGATGTCGTTGATAACGAGATCACATCATTAGGAGAATGATGTGATGGACAAGACCCAATCCTGAGCATAGCGCAAGATCGTATAGTTCGTTTGTTAGAGCTTTTCCAATGTCAAGTATCTTTTCCTTAGACCATGAGATCGTGTAACTCCCGGATATCGTAGGAGTGCTTTGGGTGTACCAAACGTCACAACATAACTGGGTGACTATAAAGGTATACTATGGGTATCTCCGAAAGTGTCTGTTGGGTTGACACGGATCGAGACTGGGATTTGTCACTCCGTATGACAGAGAGGTATCACTGGGCCCACTCGGTAATGCATCATCATAATGAGCTCAATGTAATCAAAGTGTTTGATCACGGGATCATGCATTATGGTATGGGTAAAGTGACTTGCCGGTAACGAGATTGAACGAGGTATTGGGATACTGACGATCGAATCTCAGCAAGTAAAATACCGATTGACAAAGGGAATTGAATACGGGATTGATTGAATCCTCGACATTGTGGTTCATCCGATGAGATCATCGAGGAGTATGTGGGAGCCAACATGGGTATCCAGATCCCGCTATTGGTTATTGGCCGGAGAGGCGTCTCAGTCATGTCTGCATGTCTCCTGAACCCGTAGGGTCTACACACTTAAGGTTCGGTGACGCTAGGGTTGTAAAGATATGAGTATGCAGTAATACGAAAGTTGTTCGGAGTCCCGGATGAGATCCCGGACGTCACGAGGAGTTCCAGAATGGTCCAGAGGTGAAGAATTATATATAGGAAGTGCAGTTTCGGCCATCGGGAAAGATTCGGGGGTCACCGGTATTGTACAGGGACCACCGGATGGGTCCCGGGGGTCCACCGGGTGGGGCCACCCATCCCGGAGGGCCCCATGGGCTGAAGTGGGAAGGGGAACCAGCCCATAGTTGGCTGGTGCGCCCCCCTTGGCCCACCCCCTGCGCCTAGGGTTGAAACCCTAGGGGTGGGGGGCGCCCCACTTGCCTTGGGGGGGTACTCCACCCCCCTGGCCGCCGCCCCCCTTGGGAGATTGGATCTCCAGGGCCGGCGCCCCCAGGGTGCCTATATAAAGGGGGGGAAGGGAGGGGCAGCCGCACCCTGAAGCTCTGACGCCTCCCTCTCCCCTGCTACACCTCTCTCTCTCGCGCGCAGAAGCTCGGCGATGCCCTGCTGCGGTGACTGCTGCATCCACCACCACGCCATCGTGCTGCTGGATCTTCATCAACCTCTCCTTCCCCCTTGCTGGATCAAGAAGGAGGAGACATCATCCGATCCGTACGTGTGTTGAACGCGGAGGTGCCGTCCGTTCGGCACTTGGTCATCGGTGATTTGGATCACGGCGAGTACGACTCCATCATCCACGTTCTAGTGAACGCTTCCGCTCGCGATCTACAAAGGTATGTAGATGCATCCGATCACTCGTTGCTAGATGAACTCATAGATGGATCTTGGTGAAACCGTAGGAAAATCTTTGTTTCCTGCAACGTTCCCCAACAGTGGCATCATGAGCTAGGTCTATGCGTAGTTCTCTTTGCACGAGTAGAACACAATTTGTTGTGGGCGTAGATGTTGTCAACTTTCTTGCCGCTACTAGTCTTATTTTGCTTCAACGGTATTGTGGGATGAAGCAGGCCCGGACCAACCTTACACATACGCTTACGTGAGATCGGTTTCACCGACTGACATGCACTAGTTGCATAAGGTGGCTGGCGGGTGTCTGTCTCTCCCACTTTAGTTGGAGCGGATTCGACGAAAATGGTCCTTATGAAGGGTAAATAGAAGTTGACAAATCACGTTGTGGCTTTTACGTAGGTAAGAAAACGTTCTTGCTAGAACCCTATTGCAGCCACGTAAAACTTGCAACAACAATTAGAGGACGTCTAACTTGTTTTTGCAGCAAGTGTTTTGTGATGTGATATGGCCGAAGTTGTGATGAATGATGAATGATATATATGTGATGTATGAGATCATGTTCATGTAATAGGAATCACGACTTGCATGTCGATGAGTATGACAACCGGCAGGAGCCATAGGAGTTGTCTTTATTTTTGTATGACCTGCGTGTCATTGAGAAACGCCATGTAAATTACTTTACTTTATTGCTAAACGTGTTAGCCATAGTAGTAGAAGTAATGGTTGGCGAGCAACTTCATGGAGACACGATGATGGAGATCATGGTGTCATGCCGGTGACAAGATGATCATGGAGCCCCAAGATGGAGATCAAAGGAGCTATATGATATTGGCCATATCATGTCACTATTATTTGATTGCATGTGATGTTTATCATGTTTTTGCATCTTGTTTACTTAGAATGACGATAGTAAATAAGATGATCCCTCATAATAATTTCAAGAAAGTGTTCCCCCTAACTGTGCGCCGTTGCGACAGTTTGTTGTTTCGAAGCACCACGTGATGATCGGGTGTGATAGATTCCAACGTTCACATACAACGGGTGTAAGACAGATTTACACATGCAAACACTTACGTTAACTTGACGAGCCTAGCATGTACAGACATGGCCTCGGAACACAAGAGACCGAAAGCTCGAACATGAGTCGTATGAAAGAACGATCAACATGGAGATGTTCACCGACAATGACTAGTCCGTCTCACGTGATGATCGGACATAGCCTAGTCGAGTCGGATCATGTTTCACTTAGATGACTAGAGGGATGTCTAATCTGAGCGGGAGTACATTATATAATTTGATTAGATGAACTTAATTATCATGAACTTAGTCTAAATAAACTTTGCAATATGTCTTGTAGATCAAATGGCCCACGCTAATGTCAACCTCAACTTCAACGCGTTCCTAGAGAAAACCAAGATGAAAGATGATGGCAGCAACTATACGGACTAGGTCCGGAACCTAAGGATCATCCTCATAGCTGCCAGGAAACAATATGTCCTAGATGCACCGCTAGGTGAAGCACCCATCCCAGAGAACCAAGATGTTATGAACGCTTGGCAGCATCGTGCTGATGATTACTCCCTCGTTTAGTGCGGCATGCTTTACAACTTAGAACCGGGGCTCCAAAAGCGTTTTCAGCAACACGGAGCATATGAGATGTTCAAAGAGCTGAAAATGGTTTTCCAAGCTCATGCCCGGGTCGAGAGATATGAAGTCTCCGACAAGTTCTACAGTTGTAAGATGGAGGAAAATAGTTCTGTCAGTGAGCACATACTCAAGATGTCTGGGTTGCACAACCGCTTGTCCCATCTGGACATTAACCTCCCAGACGAGGCGGTCATTGACAGAATCCTTCAGTCGCTCCCACCTAGCTACAAGAGTTTTGTGATGAACTACAATATGCAGGGGATGGAAAAGACCATCCCTGAAGTATTTGCAATGCTGAAATCAGCGGAGGTAGAAATCAAAAAGGAACATCAAGTGTTGATGGTCAATAGAACCACCAAGTTCAAGAAAGGCAAGGGTAAAAAGAACTTCAAGAAGGATGGCAAGGATGTTGCCGCGCCCGGTAAGCCAGTTGCCGGGAAGAAGTCAAAGAATCGACCCAAGTCAGAGACTTAGTGCTTTTATTGCAAAGGGAAGGGTCACTAGAAGCGGAACTGCCCCAAATACTTAGCGGACAAGAAGGCCGGCAACACTAAAGGTATATGTGATATACATGTAATTGATGTGTACCTTACCAGTGCTCGTAGTAGCTCCTGGGTATTTGATACCGGTGCTATTGCTCATATTTGTAACTCAAAGCAGGAGCTGCGGAATAAGCGCAAACTGGCGAAGGACGAGGTGACGATGCGCGTCGGGAATGGTTCCAATGTCGATGTGATCGCCGTTGGCACGCTACCTCTACATTTACCTACGGGATTAGTTTTAAACCTCAATAATTGTTATTTAGTGCCAAATTTGAGCATGAACATTGTATCTGGATCTCGTTTAATACGAGATGGCTACTCATTTAAATCGGAGAATAATGGTTGTTCCATTTATATGAGTGATATGTTTTATGGTCATGCTCCGATGGTCAACGGTTTATTATTAATGAATCTCGTACGTGATGTTACACATATTCATAGTGTGAATACCAAAACATGTAAAGTTGAGAACGATAGTCCCACATACTTGTGGCACTTCCGCCTTGGTCACATTGGTGTCAAGCGCATGAAGAAGCTCCAAGCTGATGGACTTTTAGAGTCTCTCGATTATGAATCATTTGACACATGCAAACCATGCCTCATGGGAAAAATGACCAAGACTCCATTCTCCGGAACAATGGAGCGAGCAACCAACTTATTGGAAATCATACATACTGATGTGTGCGGTCCAATGAGTGTTGAGGCTCGCGGAGGATATCGTTATGTTCTCACTCTTACTGATGACTTGAGTAGATATGGGTATGTCTACATGATGAAACACAAGTCTGAGACCTTTGAAAAGTTCAAGGAATTTCAGAATGAGGTAGAGAATCAACGTGACCGAAAAATAAAGTTCTTATGATCAGATCGTGGAGGAGAATATTTAAGTCACGAATTATGCACACACTTAAGGAAATGTGGAATCATTTCACAACTCACGCCGCCTGGAACACCTCAACGTAATGGTGTGTCCGAACATCGTAATCGCACTCTATTGGATATGGTGCAATCTATGATGTCTCTTACTGATCTACCGCTATCATTTTGGGGATATGCTCTAGAGACAGCTACATTCACTTTAAATAGGGCAACGTCTAAATCTGTTGAGACGACACCGTATGAATTATGGTTTGGAAAGAAACCTAAGCTGTCATTTCTAAAAGTTTGGGGATGCGAAGCTTATGTCAAGAAACTTCAACATGGAAAGCTCGAACCCAAATCGGAAAAATGCGTCTTCATAGGATACCCTAAGAAAACCATTGGGTATACCTTCTACCTTAGATCTGAAGGCAAGATCTTTTTTGCCAAGAACGGATCCTTTTTGGAAAAAGAGTTTCTCTCGAAAGCAGTAAGTGGGAGGAAAGTAGAACTCGATGAAGTACTACCTCTTGAACCGGAAAGTAGTGCAGCTCAGGAAAATGTTCCTGTGGTGCCTACATCCACTGGAGAGGCAATTAATGATGATGATCAAGGTACTTCGAATCAAGTTTCTACTGAACTTCGTAGGTCCACAAGGACACGTTCCACACCAGAGTGGTATGGCAACCCTGTCCTGGAAATCATGTTGTGAGACAACGGTGAACCTTCGAACTATGAAGAAGCAATGGCGGGCCCAGATTCCAACAAATGGCTTGAAGCCATGCAATCCGAGATAGGATCCATGTATGAAAACAAAGTATGGACTTTGACAGACTTGCCGAATGATCGGCGAGCAATACAAAACAAATGGATCTTTAAGAAGAAGACGGACGCGGATGGTAATGTTACCATCTATAAAGCTCGACTTGTCGCTAAGGCTTATCGGCAAGTTCAAGGGGTTGACTACGATGAGACTTTCTCTCCTGTAGCGAAGCTGAAGTCCGTCTGAATCATGTTAGCAATTGCTGCATGCTATGATTATGAGATATGGCAAATGGACGTCAAAACGGCATTCCTTAACGGTCATCTTAAGGAAGAACTGTATATGATGCAGCCGGAAGGTTTTGTCGACCCTAAGAATGCTAACAAGGTATGCAAGCTCCAGCGATCCATTTATGGGCTGGTGCAAGCATCTCAGAGTTGGAACATTCGCTTTGATGAGATGATCAAAGCGTTTGGGTTTATGCAAATTTATGGAGAAGCCTGCGTTTACAAGAAAGTGAGTGGGAGCTCTGTAGCATTTCTCATATTATATGTAGATGACATACTTTTGATGGGAAATGATATAGAACTTTTGGACAGCATTTAGGCCTACTTGAATAAGAGTTTTTCAATGAAGGACCTTGGAGAAGCTGCTTATATATTAGGCATCAAGATCTATAGAGATAGATCAAGACGCCTCATAGGTCTTTCACAAAGCACATACCTTGATAAGGTATTGAAGAAGTTCAATATGGATCAATCTAAGAAGGGGTTCTTGCCTGTGTTGCAAGGTGTGAAATTGAGCTCAGCTCAATGTCCGACCACGGCAGAAGATATAGAAGAGATGAGTGTCATCCCCTATGCCTCAGCCATAGGGTCTATTATGTATGCCATGCTGTGTACCAGACCTGATGTAAACCTTGTCGTAAGTTTGGTAGGAAGGTACCAAAGTAATCCCGGCAAGGAACACTGGACAGCGGTCAAGAATATCCTGAAGTACCTGAAAAGGACTAAGGACATGTTTCTCATTTATGGAGGTGACGAAGAGCTCGTCGTAAAGGGTTACGTCGATGCTAGCTTCGACACAGATCTGGATGACTCTAAGTCACAAACCGGATACATGTATATGTTGAATGGTGGAGCAGTAAGCTGGTGCAGCTGCAAGAAGAGCGTCGTGGTGGGATCTACATGTGAAGCGGAGTACATGGCAGCCTCGGAGGCAGCGCATGAAGCAATTTGGGTGAAGGAGTTCATCACCGACCTAGGAGTCATAACTAATGCGTCGGGGCCGATCAAACTCTTCTGTGACAACACTGGAGCTATTGCACTTGCCAAGGAGCCCAGGTTTCACAAGAAGACCAGGCACATCAAGCGTCGCTTCAACTCCATTCGTGAAAATGTTCAAGATGGAGACATAGAAATTTGAAAAGTGCACACGGATCTAAATGTCGCAGATCTGTTGACTAAACCTCTTCCGTGAGCAAAACATGATCAACACCAGAACTCTATGGGTGTTCGATTCATCACAATGTAACTAGATTATTGACTCTAGTGCAAGTGGGAGACTGTTGGAAATATGCCTAGAGGCAATAATAAAAGGATTATTATTATATTTCCTTGTTCATGATAATTGTCTTTTATTCATGCTATAATTGTGTTATCCAGAAATCGTAATACATGTGTGAATACATAGACACCAACATGTCCCTAGTAAGCCTCTAGTTGGTAGCTCGTTGATCAACTGATAGTTATGGTTTCCTGACTATGGGCATTGGATGTCGTTGATAACGAGATCACATCATTATGAGAATGATGTGATGGACAAGACCCAATCCTGAGCATAGCACAAGATCGTATAGTTCGTTTCCTAGAGCTTTTCCAATGTCAAGTATCTTTTCCTTAGACCATGAGATCGTGTAACTCCCGGATACCGTACGAGTGCTTTGGGTGTACCAAACGTCACAACGTAACTGGGTGACTATAAAGGTATACTACGGGTATCTCCAAAAGTGTCTGTTGGGTTGACACGGATCGAGAGTGGGATTTGTCACTCCGTATGACAGAGAGGTATCACTAGGCCCACTCGGTAATGCATCATCATAATGAGCTCAATGTAATCAAAGTGTTTGATCATGGGATCATGCATTATGGTATGAGTAAAGCGACTTGCCGGTAACGAGATTGAACGAGGTATTGGGATACCGACAATCGAATCTCGGGCACGTAAAATACCGATTGACAAAGGGAATTGAATACGGGATTGATTGAATCCTCGACATCATGGTTCATCTGATGAGATCATCGAGGAGTATGTGGGAGCCAACATGGGTATCCAGATCCCACTGTTGGTTATTGGCCGGAGAGGCGTCTCGGTCATGTCTGCATGTCTCCCGAACCCGTAGGGTCTACACACTTAAGGTTCGGTGACGCTAGGGTTGTAAAGATATGAGTATGCAGTAATACGAAAGTTGTTCGGAGTCCAGGATGAGATCCTGGATGTCACGAGGAGTTCCGGAGTGGTCTGGAGGTGAAGAATTATATATAGGAAGTGCAGTTTCGGCCATCGGGTCACCGGTATTGTACCGGGACCACCGGATGGGTCCCGGGGATCAACCGGGTGGGGCCACCCATCCCGGAGGGCCCCATGGGCTGAAGTGGGAAGGGGAACCAGCCCATAGTGGGCTGGTGCGCCCCGCTTGGCCCACCCCCTGCGCCTAGGGTTGAAACCCTAGGGGTGGGGGGGCGCCCCACTTGCCTTGGGGGGTACTCCACCCCCCTGGCCCCCGCCCCCCTTGGGAGATTGGATCTCCAGGGCCAGAGCCCCCCCCAGGGGGCCTATATAAAGGGGGGGGAGGGAGGGGCAGCCACACCCTGAAGCTCTGGCGCCTCCCTCTCCCCTGCTACACCTCTCTCTCTCTCTCTCGCAGAAGCTCGGCGAAGCCCTGCTGCGGTGAATGCTGCATCCACCACCACGCCGTCGTGCTGCTGGATCTTCATCAACCTTCCTTCCCCCTTGCTGGATCAAGAAGGAGGAGACGTCATCCGCTCCGTACGTGTGTTGAACGCGGAGGTGCCGTCCGTTCGGTACTTGGTCATTGGTGATTTGGATAACGGCGAGTATGACTCCATCATCCACGTTCTAGTGAATGCTTCCACTCGTGATCTACAAAGGTATGTAGATGCATCTGATCACTCGTTGCTAGATGAACTCATAGATGGATCTTGGTGAAACCGTAGGAAAATTTTTGTTTTCTGCAACGTTCCCCAACACTTTCCACTCATAAACATGATGATGAAGACAGGCCGCATTAGATTTGTTGGGAAGCTTTACAAGAACCACACCCTTCGTAATCGAAGGCACAGCCAGGAAATTGTTGTGGTCAAGTATAGCCTCGAGAACACGCCTGACAACAATGCTACAGGAAAACACTAGTTCAGGACACGTGGCGACAAGGACACAGCAGCTGGATAGTTCAGGAGTAGAACTCATCATCAGGTCTTCCAGTTCACACGACATGACTTTGAGAACTTCATTTCCATCGCGGACCTGGTTCTGATTCAAACAGAAACCATATTTTATTACTACCTCCGTTCAGAAATATAAGATGATTTTCTATATTATACTCCATATAAGACTACATATACGCAAAAGAAATGAGTGAACAAAGACACTAGAACATGCCTTCAAAGGCATGAGAGCAGAGGGATTACAAGCAAAATCCATAACACAAGTTACTGAGGCAAATATACCCTCTTAAAAGGTAGCATTGATGTTCATAAAGTACTCCCTTCGTCCCAAATTTTTTGTCTTAGATTAGTCTAGATACGGATGTATCAAGTCACATCTTAGTATTAGATACATCCATATCTAGACAAATCTAAGAGAAGAAATTTGGGACAGAGGGAGTAGTTGAAAGTAATCTATAAGAAATCAGTGTCAACCTCTCGCATGTTTTGGTCAAAAGAGGAATTTAGAACCGTCATTTGGCACACAATAATCACATGCAAGATCGCCCAGGAAGTTGTACTACTAGTACTAGTACTGCGTGTTAGATGAAAAAACACGATCAAGATCGAGAAAAAGATCGTCAAGAAGAGATATTACCTGGACTTGCTTAATGAGGGATCCCGGAGAGGGGGGCTTGGACAGGGCGATGGCTTTGAGCTTGTCTGCGGTAGTCTTGGCGGGGTGCTTGTGCTTCTTCGTACCATGAGCCTCGACGGTTTTGGCCGGAGCCATAGACATCACTTCGGCCGGTGCTCCAGCGTCCATCAAGAAACTATCAAATAGAAATAAAAGAAAAGAAACCATAATCACAAACCCAAAAGAAGAAAAGAGAAGGAGTTATAGGATCAGTCTCGGGGTTGCAAGATCGGGCCTTGGCCAGAATCAACACCATTGATGCGCTCACCTTTCCTTCTTTGGGAGTGAAGAACAATGGCAGAAGCAGGTCCGGGTTTTCTTGAAGAAATGAGGAACAAGATGAGGCAGAAGCGAGGGTTGGGTAGAGAGGAAGCTAAGAGATAAGAGTGAAATGATGGTTGCTTCGTCCGTCCAACTTACTGCTGGAAAGGAGGGGGTTTTGTGATTTGACGGCTCATTGGGCATTACTGCGGCACTTCGATCGGGGTAGTCTACCGTCACTCTACTACGGAGTAATTTAGTGCATGGCTGGTGGACCCCGATGCTGGCTGTCCCACACGTCGGTGAAAGTGAGTAATTTAGTGCATGGCTAGAGGAGGATCTGCACGGTAGAGCGTGTCCACTGTTTTTCAAAAGAAAAAATGATTACAACAAGCGTTTCCACTCTTATGACGGAGGAGTGCAAAACACGGCAGCCACTTTAACATACACAATGCTCCTACTACTAGGCATGTGCAGTGGTTCATACATCAGTACTACACAATCTTGTTGCTAGTGTAGTAAGATATGACGATAACAAATGATGTTGTGCGCATGTCAACTACTCCTATATGTAACAAATACACGAAGAGGAAACAACTATATTGAGATGAGAATGCAACCAAACACACCCACACACTTTGTGCTACAAAGACTGATCTGCACCATCTGAGTTTGATCCAACGGTCATGTTGCGCCGAGAGATGGACATGCCCATGCAGAGGGCGCCTAAACACCACCTAAGTCCCTCTGCTTCTCGAGGCACACGACGTTGGTAATGCAGGGTGCAACCGCCCGCAGAGCCCGCTCCCAGTCGACGGGAGCTAGCTCGTCAAAGACGGCGTCCAATGGCACGAATGGATTCCGGTGACGGAGCCCTGAAAGGATTTGCCCGGCAACGGCGATGGCAGCCTGCAACCCCTCCTTGTCCAGCTCAGCCCCCACCATCGCGCGGAGACGGCTCAGCTCCTCGGAGATATAGGTGAAGAAGGAGACCAGGTCAGGAAGCCGTAGCTCGTTGAAGTCGACCGGGTGGTTGAACGGGTTTAGCCCAACGGCCGGCATCGTCGCACTGGCACGACGGTAGGCATCGCGCAGCCGCAACACGTGCGTGGAAACATGTTTCACCAAGTGGCTGAGGCGATCCTGGACCTCGTCACGATCGGCCCGCTCGCGCTCCACCCGGCTCCCCTGATGGCCTATCGTATCTCCCGCTTTCTGCAGCAACGCCGCCTACGCCTCGAGCATCTTTGTGGTGGACACCTGTCGCTTTTGAAGCTTCGTGAACTCCCTCACATAATGGAGGAGCATGGCACTCCTCTCCTCCTTGAGCTCACGGAGCTCCACATCCTTAGCCCTGAGCTCTGCATCCTTGGCATGGAGCTCTTGTGTCAGGAGCCTCACCTCGGACTCCGTGATCTGCTGCGCCGCCGTGGCACCAGGTAGAAGCAATGGGGAGAGGAAGCAAAGGGGGAGAAACGGCTGAAAGGTAATGCAATCTACGGGAAGGCAGAGGGAGTGGGGAATCTTTTGGTTTTCACCATGGTAAAACACCAGTCGACGACTTCTCACATTAGGGAGCGGTGGGTTTTTACAGGCGGAGTCATTGTGACTAATTGCTGCCGTGCCTGCTCCCATCAATCAAAAAATTAAAAATCCTGTCGCGCCTGCTCCCGTCAATCAAAAAAGTAAAAATCCTGCCGCACCCAAACACCAGAGCAACGCCGCGGTGGATATTTATATTTACCTGCCGGCAAGTAGATAAAAAAAGGGGTGAAAAAACAAATGTGGCGGCGGCCTAGCTAATCGGTCGAACTAGCCAAACTAGCTAGCCACCGTGCTTCACTGATGTACTCAGCGGGAAAGGTGGTCTTTCGTGATTTGACGACTCATTTACTTGCTTCGGCGCGATGACCAAGGAGGACCCAGAAAACGAGCGGTAGGGCGTCCCACGTCAGGAAGAATATATGCGTGCACCACCCGGGAGGACCCCAAAACCGCGCGGTAGGGTGTGCCACGTCTCGGCACGGAGGAAAAATGTGCGTGTAAAAATATACTGTATCAGACATAGTACCTATGGTTCGACCTCGGGACCCAGCCAGTCCGTCGAGAACACCCCACTAGCCACACAGCTTCATCATGCAAACATGGCACGGAGGATAGATGTGGTTAGCTCCGTCTCGATCAGCCACAACGTCTCTTGTTCTAGGCGATTCTTCTATTTTCCAAGATTTTTTTAGTTGTAATAACACCACAGCAAGGTAGCGCCGCTCTTCGTGTGTGCCCATGCAAAGGTTAGACGATGGAGAGAAGAGAGATTGAGATCGCATACCTGGGACCCATTAAAATCATGTTATGGGACAAAGCCAACAACCGTTTGTTTTTTCAGGCTATCGACTTACGCTTTGTAGTCCAGGTTGCCAGTTCGAATCTCGTCTTTCGGATTTGTTAGTTTTAGGTCCAAATTTGATTAATGACAAGTGGGATCCCCGTGTGTTGTTCCGATATTTCAGTGTAGGATGGTTTTTTTTGAGCAAACACTTTGCGCGGTTAGACAAGTAACGACATGAGTTACACGTATTTTCAAGTGTACGAACAAAAATGACAGCGTCATAGAATATCACATCCACCCCGCAGCTTAGATACTATGGTGATACGAGTTTTTACACCGTTTGAAGTGAGATCCAATGGCTTGGAAGTAGTCTTTGTAATTATGCGCAATTTCCAAACTCTCCAAAGGTTTTTTGCAAATAAAACATTCAGGCCTCGTGTGTGCCACTGCATCTTCGATCCAACGGCTCCCCGGTGCTCATATTAGGTGCTCCCCGTAGCTTAATTACCCGCTACGGTGATATGAGCATCTAGGTCGTATGATCAGTGATCAGATGGCACATGCGTAGTACTTGTACTTTCTGCGCATTTCCCAAACTCTATCAGCCGTATATTGCAAAAACATTCAGACCTCCTATTGTGGGCCGTTAGATCTCAGTGAACTCGTATCACCATAGAATCTACGGTGCGGGCGCACCTCATACTCTCCCGTGCGAGAAAACATAAGGTGCTATCGCAGCTTGGATGCTACGGTGATACGAGCTTGGAGGTCGTTTGATCTGAGATCCAATGGCATCTGAGCATTCTTTGTGCTTGTAAGCAGTGGCCGAACTCTTTTGGGGCTTTTCTGCAAAAAACCATTCAAACCACCGAGGATGTGTTGGGTCACAAATCCAACGCCTCCGAAGACCTTGTATCACCAAAGCATCTAAGGTGTGGTAGCACATGATATTCTTACATACAGGAGAATATGATGTTCTCCTTCATCTTAGATGCTACGGTGATACGAGCTTCGAGGTCGTTGGATATGGGATCAAAGGGCATCTAAGTAGTTTTTGTACAAATTGTGTGCAATTCTCAAACTCATCAAGGTTTCCTGCAGAAATATTAAGACACATCATGTGAGCTGCTATATCTCAGATCTACAAGCTCCAAGCAACTCGTATCGGCATATAGCATCTAATGTATGGGGGCACATGATATTCTCCCGGGGAGGAGGGGTGGGGGATGCACAACCAATCGGTGGCTGGGAGGATGGGGACAAATATAATCTAAACAACCCTAAACAGAGCTCCACAATTTTATCTAAGGTCGAGGGGTTGACCCCCGACAATCATAGCTCCGCCTAAACAGAACATTTGCATGTACTATAGTAATAGACTTAATATTCATGTTTCAGTTTCTTGTTCATTTTAAATATTGAACTGAGGACCATGGATGTCTTACATTTTACTCCCTTCGTTCCCAAATATTAGTCTTTTTAGAGGCTTCAAATGGACTGGCACATACGGATGTATATAGACATATTTTAGAGTCTAGATTCACTCACTTTGCTCCGTATGTAGTCACTTGTTGAACTCTCTAAAAGACTAATATTTAGGAATAGAAGGAGTATTTTTTAATTCGTGTCATACATGCATGGTTTGGAAAAATAGATGCACTATACTTATTGGATTGTTGTTGTGTTCGTGCATGCGTGTTCTTGTGTGTGTGTGTGTGTGGTCATATGCTTGATACATTGGAAAACTTACTGGGGATACCATGAAATGTGAAATCCACGTTGAGATCACTATATCACAAACTCACTCTAATTCAACAACTCGTCATAAATCAATTACCACGTTGAGATTAATATTTGCAAGGAAAATACGGGTATTGTAATACACATAGATTCGTTCAGCAATTTAAAAGGTTCCTTTGGTATTCTCGAATGGTAGGACCCAACGGAGTACCAGCCAGACCTTGGCTCTTGTTGATCTAAAAAAAGCGGGCTCATGTCCTTCGGTGGCGTGCGTGGTACGCACATTAGGCAACCCCATTACCCCAACCAGTCGAGCCTCAGCGTTTCAAGTCGAAATATCTGGCGGCCAGAATTCCAGCCCTAGGAAATTCCCCTCATGTCCCTGGCCCATAATGACTACCGATGAACAACGGAGGGATGCTTTAGTAACTAGACAATGTTACCTACTATGCCAAGCACGGTTCAATTACCTCGGTCGCCGCTCGTCAAGGTCACCCGTCAACTGCATTGCCTAAAACTACTACTACTACTACTACAGGATGAGCACAGAATTGAGCCCGTTTGTTCGTGCCTAGTACTTGAGTTAATATATCAGGCAATGCACTGGTACGGAGGGATTATCCTTTTACTCTGCATATATAACTTGTCTAAAGTCTAACTAAGCAAAATGTTTGACCAAATCCTTTCTTAAGAAATACAACAGGACAGATGTACGGCTTGAAAATTTATTGCATGATGCAGGTTATGACATTGTTTCGAATCCTGGATCTTAAATTTCTGAAAATCCAAAAGTGAGCATAAATTCTTCAAACTAAGCATGGTCACGGGATATGGCACAAATATTACTTCGTAAGTTTTTTCTTCAATTTGAGACAAGCTGCTTATGACAAGTTGCACAAATGAAGAGCCAAGGTATTTTGGAAGAAATGCCTGTCATCTTAAGGCGACCGCTTTCACTATTGAAACCGTGGGCGTTTACGTGCCGCCACGAGTTCCCGCTTCTCATCGGCAATCGGCAGGTGCCGTCTGAGAAAGCGTGTGACTCGACGGGAGGCGTGCGAGCAGACCGCTGTGCCGACTGTCAGGGAGGCGTGCGAGCAGACCGCTGTGCAGGCTCACCAAGAGGCGAGCCCTTTGACTAGGCTCCGCCGCCCACCGTCATCCCAACTGCTCCCACTTTTAATGTCGCCGGCGCCATAGTTTAAAATCAACCCCGCACTACCCGGTTATCGCTACAATCCTCTCTCTTCCTCTCCGATTCTCCTGTCGTCTACCTCCAACTAGCCTGACCTAAACGTACACCATGCCACATCACGATGGTCTGCCCTTAGTGTTCCAGTTTCTTGAGGAAGACACCCAGCCGGAGTCTCAAGAACATAAGGCGCTTTGGGACGAGCTTGAACTGGCCTTGCGGGAAGACGCCGCGCCTGTCCCTGCTCCCGTTCCGGCTCCCGTCGCCCCGACTGTGCCAGCGCCCATCCCCGTGGCATTGATGGGCTGGGAGCCGCACATTGTCGCCGAGCTTGATCCTACGGGGTTCCACGAGGTTCCCGCCGACTTTCACGCGCCCGTGCACCTGCCAGCGCATGCGCCTGCGCGTGCCCTGACACGCATGCCCATGCCGGTGCCCGTGCACCTGCCAGTGCCTGCGCCTGCGCGTGCACTGACGTGCGCGCCCATGCCGGTGCCCATGCACACGAATGTCACCGCCGCACCGTTAACAGTGCATGTCCCCACGCGGGTGCCAGTGCCCCCCTCGGCGACATGGATGGCCGCTGTCAACCGCTTCCTTGCACCAACGCCAGTCGCCTCCTCCCGCCAGTCGACTCGCTCCGAAGTCCAGAACATTTTGGCCTTCCTTGAAGCTAGGCCAACGTCTAGGAGTACGCCAACAACGGCGCAAGACGCCGCCGTCACCGTCGGTCAGTGGCCCGCTGACACACAGAGCACGACAGAGGAGCCGCTTCCCACCGCGAGACGCCGCCGCCGCCGCGTAATCTAAATTTGCCATGAAAAACATTCGGGTTGCCATGCTTAAAATCCGAGCGTTTATCATTTCCGTTTATTTTATATCGATCATCGTATAATTTAAAGTCGGAGTCAGACTGAACGAAATGTTTGGTTTGATCGATTGAATGTTCTGCTAGAGTCGTATCAAATTAAATATAAAACGTCATCAAGCCACATGTATTCCTTGTCATCCAACGACCTAGACTGCTTCAATGTCGAGCGGTCAACACGTTTAGCGTGCAGTTAATTTCATGCCAAAAATAGTGCTAATCACATGACAACACGCAAATAATATCCTAGTAGTTAATATCCACATGCACTTAATATACATCCAAATTAACGTGCATTGCACGTACACACTGACTAGTGCTGCTAGTACGTGAAACTGGTGCCGTGACTTGTGAACGCGTCCAGATATGGTCAATGGCAACATCGCCCACGAGTTCTTCCTGTTTTCCCATGCGTCTAAACGCAGAAGGGGAGGAGAGAGAGAGAGTACACATGGAACTCACCAGTAGGTGAAGACATGTAGATATATTTTGTGCGTGGGAGGAAGCAAGGTCAACCGATCACATAGGGTCGCCGTGCGATCGAAAGAGTGAGACGGTTTGGAGAGAGTGACCTAGATAGACGATCTGTGTGAGAGAGTATACAATGTGAATAGGTCGAACTGGGCTCAAACATGGTGATATATCGTTTTTGTCCGAGAAAGAGCGAGGTCAATCAAGACATACGGAGAGAGAGAGAGAGAGAGAGAGAGAGAGAGAGAGATTGAGTGAGCGTGGCCCACCATGAGGTCGAAAGAGAGGTCGCGGCTTGGATGGATTGACCTAGATAGACAATCTGTGTGAGAGAGTATAGAGTGTGTCGATCGAGGCCCGAACAGGGAGATATATCATTTGTGTGTGAAAGAAAACGAGGTTAAACGAGACTCGGATAAACAGAGCGAGATTGAGCGAGTGTGGCCCGCTGTGCGGAAGAAAGAGTGAGACAGTCTCGAGGGAGTGACCTAGATATACAATGTGCGTGCACATGCACGAGAGGTTGGGGGGCTAGATAGGCAATGCATGTATTTAGCGCGAGAGGGTGAGAGGGAGAGGGGGGAGAGCTCGGCATGGGGTGCAATGGCGGGTGTGTGAGGTAAATACATTTGGTAACAGAGTGGAAAAAGGGGTTGTGTAGTTGAGATACTTAGAGATCGAACATGGAGAGAAAGAATGAACGTGTGTTGGAAACCGATAGCTTCCTAAGGTGGTTAGGAGAGGAAGATTGACCGGTACAGGAAGTATGTAGGGTTTGTGTGGGGGGGGGGGTGCTAAAAACAACATTTGAATGTACATAGTACGAGACTTAATATCGATGTTTCAATTCGGTGTACATTGTAAGATTTGAACCGAGGAGCAGGCATACGGGAAATTATTTCGAATTCATGCCATACTAAGTCTCGAAAAGTTGACATTGACTCAGTTTGTTGTGCCATTTTGTAGGTCATATGTTTGAATCCATCCAAAAGTTTTCTCACTACCATGGTGTTCATCATATACATATGCATTTTGTCGGTGTACTAGAGTAGGGGTACCCTAGTATCCCGAACTCGTGCACGGGCAGTTGCAGCGCCCCGCGGCAAGGCTTGCCGGGTGACCGCCGAGACCCTCCGTGGCTCCCTTGAAGACCATTCAAGAACAAAGTACTCAAACCAAGGCCCCGGCAAGAGGAGCTTGCCGGGAAGGCCAACCCAGGCCCCGACAAGAGGATCTTGCCGGGAAGAGACAAGACCCCGGCAAAAGGAGCTTGCCGGGAAGGCCACTCAAGGCATACCAAGAAAGCTTGCCGCGACGCGCCCTGCGTCCCGACAAGGCCCGGAGAGCAACAAGCTCCCAAACACGACAAGACGACGACCGCGGCAAGGAGCTCGCCGCGGGAAACCCCCACTTCGTGCCCGCGCTCCAGCACACCTGCTAACGTGTCGCTCTAGGACTCTCCCAAGCACACGCGGCAGGAGGCTGTGCAGCTAGGGGTGCTCGGTGGCAAGCAGAGATGAAGAGAAGGCCATCCTGGCAAACGGTGGCGCTCCTAACGGTCACTTTTTGCATTGTTTAGGCAACTCAGACAAGCATTTAATGCCCTTGTCCCCTGCCGTCAGAGTTAGGTAGGGTGCCCTGTATCCACAGTAGCGGTAGCTGCACCTACCGCATCCTTTTCCATTTTTACCCTTCTTGTCTACGTTGCCCCCTGTCGATGACCCCTCGAAAGTATAAAAGGAGGCCCAAGCGCAACGTAGAAGGGGGTTCGGCCGGCTCGGCTCATTCGGAAGCACCAGAAACACTCCCATGCTCAGTCTGATAGCGTCCATCGCTCCTGAGCAAGGATTCAATATACACAAACAAGCAGCAGTAGGGTTTTACGCATCCGTGCGGCCCGAAGCTGGGTAAAAACCGCTCGCGTGTACCGCCTTGATCCGCTCTTTGTGCGGCCTCCGCCCTCACCGAACCGAAAGGGGCCCTGTCCCCATAGGTGTTGGTGGAATCAGCCCCCCCCCCCCCGACATCTCTGGCGCGCCAGGTAGGGGGCGTCGAGATCGTGCGAACCCGATCCGGCGTGCACGCGAGCTAAATCTTCATCGTCTTCACCGACATGCCACCGAAGAAGAAGGCTTCGGGGGCAACAACCCCGTCTGCGTCGCCTCCACCACCTTCGGAGCAGGCGGACGGTGGAGTGGACGCCGGCGGAAGAATGGACATCGACGAGGGTGCCCACAGCGCTGCCAAGTCCAAGGACAAGGCCGCGCAGACCTCGGCGTCCATACGCCCACCGCGCCCATCTCAGGAGGCGCGGGACCAGCAGCGTTGTGGCGTTCGCAGCGCCACACGTCCGCTGGCCCAAGATCAAGCTGGTGGTTCGCGTGGTGTTCAAGACCAGCATGCTCGCCAGCATGCTGGCCCCAGCGAGGTGCGGTCGCCTGGACGGGACACTGCTCCTTCTAACTTGGTTAGGAGTCCGAGCATGTCCCGCTCCTCGCACCGTTCACCTCTGCCGCCCCCCACGCCGGTGGAAGCCTTGGCGCGGGCCCAGCTACTCCTAGATTATCCTCTGACGGCGGACAAGACCGACGAATGGAGGGCCACTATCCAGAGCCTCATCGGCTTCACCAACGGCGACACTGCGTGGCAACCAAGCACCTCGCTGCCGCGGCAGGACAGCCGGACGCGAGCCGATGGCAACAAGACTGGGGGAGGTGCGACTTCCATGCACTCTCCACTACGAAGGCCAAAATCGCCGACTCGCCGGGTCCACCCCGACAGCGGCTCCACCGCGTCGTCGGACCCACGAGCTCGTCGCGACCAGCGCCAAGTTCTCCATGAACGACAACAAGAAGACGCTCGAACCCGCATCGAGCGCCGAAGAGAAGCGCGACGTCAATCCGACAAGCGCGCTGGGCCCTCTGTTGACATGCATGCGCCAGGGGAACCAGGCGATCTGCCGTACGCGGTAGGTTGTCCTGCGTTCACCCGTGAGCTGCGGCAAGTCCAGTGGCCCAGCACAAAGAATTTCAAACCAGACGTACCAGAGAAGTACGACGGCAAGACGCATCTGTCGGAGTTTCTCAGCATCTACACCATCGCGGTGCAGGCTGCCGGGGGATGGGACGACAAGATCCTTGCCAACTACTTCCCACTGGTACTCAAGCCCAATGTCAGATCCTGGCTCATGCACTTGCCAGACAACTCCATATCCTCCTGGGCTGATCTGTGCCATCAGTTTGTCGGCGCCTTTACAGGCGGCCACAAACCACATGGCCAAGAGAGCGATCTTCATCTGCTTGCCCAAAAGGAAGGAGAGCCACTGCGCAAGTACATTCAGAGATTCAGCCGTGTACAGCACAACATCCCAGACGTCCACCCCGCCGCGATCATTAGCGCGTTCCATCAGAACTGCGAAACCGAAGGATGAGGGAGGAGATGGCGATGTGTAAGATCAGAGACGTCAGCGAGCTTTACGCCCTGGCCGACAAGTGTGCACGCGCTGAAGAGGGGAGGAGGCTCCCCGGAGAGGATACAGGAGCAGGAGGATCTGACAGTGAGGATGCCGCCCCGACAAGGAAAGGCCGGCGGCGGAACAATAGAAGGAAAAAGGGCAAGGAAGTGCTAGCTGTCGAGCAGACCGGCAACGGAGGTGGCGCCAAGGAAGCAAAAGCTGGTGGCTCCGACAAGGAGGCCCAGCCTGTGGCGGCCGCCGACAAGCAGGACGGCTCCGGCAAGCAGTATTGTAAGATCCACCGCACCAGGGGTCACGATCTCCAGAACTGCAAGAAAGTCGAACAGCTTGTTGAGCAACAGAAAGCTGAATACGAGCGACGCGACAAGGAGAAGGCCTAGGAAGGTGCTGGTGGATCCGGCAAGAAACGTCCCGGCCGAGGAGGACGCAGCGGCAAGGCCAAGCAGCGGCAAGGAGACAGACCTCCCCGCGGCCGCGACAAGGATGAAGATGACGACGATGATGAAGACATGGATGATGACGAGGCCGATGAGCAGGAATTTCAGAAAGCCACAGGGGTCCTGTGCGTTGACGGTGGTGCTTCTCTGTATACTTCGCACCGCCAACTCAAGCAGTGGATGCGGGAAGTGACTGCAGCAGAGCCATCCATAGAGTCACGCAAGCCTCTGAAATGGTCCAGCACGCCTATCATCTTTGACATTGAGGATCACCCTGATCGCGTAACTGCGGTCGGGTGCTTGCCGATGTTGGTCTCACCAGCTATCCGCAACCTCAAGGTCACGAAGATGCTAGTTGACGGCGGGGCCGGCTTGAATCTGATCTCCTCTGCGGTCCTTCAGAAACTCCAGATTCCTGACAGCAAGCTCGAGGAGACCGGCACATTCCAAGGAATCAGCTCGGGAAGAAGCAAGCCGAAGGGAAAGATCACGCTGCCGGTCACATTTGGCAGCAAGATGAATTTCAGAACTGAGAGGGTCACATTTGACGTTGCCGATTTTCCATTGCCCTACAATGGGATCCTTGGCCGTCCAGCGCTCGCCAAGTTTATGGCAGCCTCTCACTATACATAAAACATGCTCAAGATGCCAGGCCCGATAAGTGTCATCTCTGTCCCCGGCGACAAGAGAGATGCCATTATCTGCGCCGACAAGATCTACCAGGAAGCAGCAGCCGCAGCTGATCACAACATACTTGCCGCTGAAGCTCCCGGGGGGAAGAAGAAGACAAAGTCCGGCAAGAGCTCTGATGCCCACTCCGGCAAGCGCACCTCTTCGGAGTGCTGCGCTACCGTCGAGGACGCACCATCGAGCTCCACCGGCAAGTGCAAGAAGACAATGGCGGCTCTACCCGAGAACAAGAAGGTGTCCGCCAAGAAGGACGACACTGGTGGTACCTTCACCATCAGTGCCACGCTTGACCCCAAATAGGAAAGCGTGCTCGTTGCTTTCCTGCGGGCGAATGTCGACGTGTTTGCATGGCAACCGTCTGATATCCCCGGTGTTCCCAGGAAAGTAATTGAGCACCACCTAGCCGTCTGTCCTCATGCGCGGACCGTCAAGCAGAGAGTCAGGAAGCAGGCAGTGGAGCGCCAAGAGTTCATTGCAGAAGAGATCAGGAAATTGGAAGTAGCAGGCCTTGTCAGAGGAGTGCTCCATCCCACGTGGTTGGCCAATCCTGTAGTCGTGTGGAAGGCGAACGGGAAATGGAGGCTTTGTATAGACTTCACTAATGTCAATAAAGCTTGTCCCAAAGATCCATTTCCCTTGCCACGTATTGACCAGATTGTTGACTCCATAGCTGGATGTGATTTGCTTTCATTTCTTGATGCATACTCAGGATACCATCAGATCTTCATGGCAGAAGAAGATGAGGAAAAAACCGCATTTATCACCCCTTGCGGCACATACTGTTTTGTACGGATGCCCTTTGGGTTGAAGAATGCTGGTTCAACATTTGCAAGGGTAGTCCATGTCGCTTTTGAGCCACAGATACACAGAAATGTGGAAGCCTACATGGATGATATAGTGGTCAAGAGCAAGGACAAGGCTACCCTGATCCAAGATTTAGATGAAACTTTTGCAAATCTGCGCAAGATCAACCTGAAGCTCAATCCCGAGAAGTGCGTGTTTGGAGTCCCTTCCGGCAAGCTTCTCGGGTTCTTTGTGTCTCAGTGGGGAATTGAAGCCAACCCCGACAAGATCAAGGCCATCGAGCAGATTGAAGCACTGAAGCGCGTCAAGGATGTGCGAAGGCTTGCCGGTTGCATGGCTGCTCTCAGCAGGTTTATCTCTAAGTCTGCTGAGCGCACCCTGCCGTTTTTCAAAATATTGAAAAAGGCAGGTCCAATGAAATGGACTCCGGAAGCGGAGGCCGCGCTGCAGGACTTGAAGAGGTACCTGTCCTCCACTCCAATACTTGTCGCACCTAAGCCACAAGAGAAGTTGCTGCTGTACCTAGCGGCAACCAATCAAGTGGTTAGTGCTACGTTAGTAGCGGAGAGGGAGGCGGATGATGAGCCAGAGACCGCGACAAGTGAATCCAGCGACAAGCACGGGGCTTCTCTGACAAGCTCTGGTCCCGACAAAGATGAATCTGCGCAGACATGCAAGGAGGTGCAGAAGAAGATGGTGCAGCGCCCAGTTTACTTTGTCAGCTCCCTTCTCCAAGGGGCTAGGTCGAGGTACTCTGGTGTGCAAAAATTGCTTTTCGGCCTTCTCATGGCCTTGAGAAAGCTGCGCCATTACTTCCAGGCACACGAGATCACAGTTGTCACTCGCTTTCCGCTGAAGAGGATACTGCAGAATCCAGAAGCAACAGGCAGGATTGTCGAGTGGGCATTGGAACTGTCAAGCTTTGGCCTCAAGTTTGAGAGCACTACAACGATCCAAATCAGGGCATTGGCAGAGTTCATAGCAGAGTGGATGCCAACTCCAGATGAAGAAATTCCAGAAACGAGCATCCCCGTCAAGGAGACAAGCAAAGAGTGGCTGATGTATTTTGATGGTGCCTTCTCGCTGCAAGGCGCCGGTGCTGGCGTGCTGCTTATCGCACCCACCGGAGAGCACCTCAAGTACGTAGTCCAGATACACTTTCCCAATGAGCAAGCAACGAACAATACTGCAGAGTATGAGGGTTTGCTTGCCGGCCTCAGAATCGCAGCCGACCTTGGGATCAAGAAACTCATTGTAAGGGGTGACTCGCAGCTTGTCGTCCGCCAAGTGAACAAGAACTACCAGAGTCCATTGATGGAAGCTTATGTTGATGAAGTGAGAAAGCTAGAAGAACACTTTGACGGCCTGCAAATGGAACACGTTCCACGAGCTCAGAACGACATTGCTGATGGCCTGTCAAAGTGCGCTGCACTAAAGTTACCTGTGGAACCAGGGATCTTTTTGCTCAAGCTGACTCAACCATCCGTGACACCATCAACTGGACAGAATAAGAAGAGGAAGTTGGGTTATGGTGACTACTTTCCGGCAGAGCTTCTCAAAGCCGCCGCCAAGAAGGTCCCCAAGATCGACGCCAAGAGTGCTGAGGAGCAGTCTGCTCCGGCGAACCTCTTGGTTTGTTCCATTGAAGCAGACGCTCCCGACAAGTTTTGCTCCGACAAGCTTGCCGGGGAATATCATGCTCCGGCAGAGCCGCAGGTTCTTGCCGTAGAAGCGGATGTTCCCGCAGCAACAGATACGCCTTTAGTCCTTGTTGTCGAGCCACAAGCTCCAGCATGGGCGCAGCAGATTGTCCGTTTCCTTCAGACAGGAGAGCTTCCCGAAGAGCAAGAAGAAGCTGAAAGAGTAGCCCGGCAGTCAAGTATGTACAAGTTTGTCGACAACACACTGTACAGAATAAGACTCAACGGTGTGAAATTGAAGTGCATTCACCGGGAAGATGGACAACAGCTGTTGGCAGAGATACACGGAGGCATATGTGGTCACCACATTGGCGCAAGAGCACTTGCCGGCAAAGCATTCCGACAAGGCTTCTTCTGACTGACAGCCCTCCAGGATGCAACTGCACAAGTAACCAAGTGTGAAGCGTGCCAGTTCCATTCCAAGTAGATACACCAACCAGCTCAAGCTCTCCAAACGATCCCTTTATCCTGGCCATTTTCGGTCTGGGGGCTCGACATCCTCGACCCCTTCCCCCGAGCTGTCGGGGGCTTTGAGTTCTTGTACGTTGCAATCGACAAGTTGACAAAGTGGCCGGAAGCGGCTCGGCTCATTCGGAAGCACCAGAAACACTCCCACGCTCAGTCTGATAGCGTCCATCGCTCCTGAGCAAGGATTCAATATACACAAACAAGCAGCAGTAGGGTTTTATGCATCCGTGCGGCCCGAAGCTGGGTAAAAACCGCTCGCGTGTACCGCCTCGATCCGCTCTTTGTGCGGCCTCCGCCCTCACCGAACCGAAAGGGGCCCTGTCCCCATAGGTGTAGGTGGAATCAGCCTCCCCGACACATTTGTATTAAAAAAGTAGCATGGATACAGTGAAATGCGAAATCCACGTTAGAATTGGAGATCGCTATGTGACACACACGATAATTCAAATAACTAACTACGTGACACACACTCTAATTCAAATAACTAATTATGTGAGACACACTCTAATCCACGTTAGCGTGGGTACCGTTTTGATTTTTTTTCAAATAACTCCTCATTAATTAATTTATAGTACTCCGTCTGTTCACTTTTATAAGACCTCGAAGACATTTCAGACAATGTGCAAAACAGTTCATTTTAAGTTGTTGAAACGACTTACAAAAGTGAACGGATGGAGTATCTCTTTTCGAATGACTAATTATTGCAAGGAAAACACGGGCATGGTAATACATATAGATTCATTTGCAAATGAAAGAAGATTCGTCTGCATTCTCAAATGTAGGCACACCAGGCAAACCAGGGTCGTGTCATTGTGGATGCTGCTTTGGTGCCTTAAAGGCAACTGCCTTTGCATCACTGACATGTGGGCTAGCCACCTGTTGGTCCCATATGTCATGGACACAAAGGCAGGTGCCTTAAGGCACCGAAGCATAGTCCTGTTGGGGTGTTCGTGTGAGTCGGACGGACGCGTAGCACCCAGCCACCCACCCCCCTTCCCCCCCGAAAAAAGGACGACGGCAATATAAGTTCACGCTTCCATGTTTCGGATTGAAATATCTGGCGGCCCCAATTCCAGCCCTACAAAATCTCTCTTCTCCACCGTCCCCTTCCGCGCCCAGATTGCTCAAATCCCTAATTCGCCGCCAACCATCGAATCGCCCCTCGTCTCGTTTCTTTCCCCACCGTTCCCCACCTCTGTGCCGGATGACGACGACGAAGACGACGGTCGCACTTCACCACCGCACCGGAGCTATGTCATCTACGCCCTCGTCCACCGCACCGGGTGGTCCACCGACAACGTCGGCCGCCGCAACCGATGTGCCTCACAGACACCGAGTTCCACCGCATCAGGTGCGCTTCACCGACGCCATCTCCCAGCTCACCGGGGCTACTTCACTGAGCACATCATCGCACCTCCGCCCCCCGAGGCCGTTGGGGCTTCACCAACGGTCTCGTCCACTGCATCGTAGCGCTCCGCTGCCACTCAAGATCTGCATTCGTGCGCGGCTAGCCAACGCCAGCGCATCACCCTCAACGGCTCTGAAGTGACCCGCACTCTAGCTAGGCGAGCATGCCCAAACGCCAGTCCGAACTAGGTATCCACACATCACTCCCTTGTGCACTGTTCCGACGATGTTTGGATATCCTTTAACTGCTCTCTTAGCTTACACGCCTATGCAACTCTGACCTTAACTCTTATTTCTTCTGGAGATATCATCTGAAACAAGAAAATCCATATTTTAGCGAAGCATGACGACGCTACGGGATCTGGTACACATCTTGCACAACCGTATAACCTTGTAAATATCTGTCCTCCGGTACAACATCATGGTCGATTCCTCTTATTTCATCAACCATTCGTCGTGTCAAAAATGCAGATGGGGATGCAAGGAGCACAAGGCCTGCACATCCAAGCAAGTGGTAACATGGACTTGTACATGGAACATCCCAAGCGCAAGCAGAGCTGCAGTGAGCCTGTACAACAAGCTAGCGTAAGTCCCTGCATTTCATTTAATTCGTACTGGCATTCATGTATGATTTGTGTGAAGTGGCTGATCCACGAATTCAAGTTACCAGGTGCGAACATTTAACTTAAAAAATAAGAAGGCACTTGGACTCCGGAAATCAACATAACTTGAGAAATGTGAAGCTACATGCACTTTGAAAACCAGCTAATGATCCAAAGTAGTTCAGATTATAAACACTAAATGATGCAAGCACCAAAAAACACAAAATGCAACATGGTGTACAAGGACTACAAACATGGTCTGTACCTGCTTGAATTATTCGTTCTCTGGCTGAAAATATCGAAGTGTAATTGCACGTATAACCAGTGCACAAACTGCATATCAATATATCTATCCTGCACAAGTATGCCAATAGTTTCAAACAACAGATTAGAAAAGTTTTATGCTATGTTGTCATGATACGGGGACTTTCTGGTTGATGGCCTCGACGTTTCCTCAAGCTATGAAAATGCACTATAATTTGCTTGTCATCAATGCCTGCAAATCTCTGTCTCTCTCAACATAGTAGATCATCATTAGACACTAAATCCTTCAATGAGCTTGCAAAATGCTTGCATTAGATCCCTCATTAGACACTATATGTTCATCACCAGGAGCATGTAAAATGTTTGCATCAAATCCTTCATTAGCAGTCTGTTCATTAGACACTTCAGGCTCAAGAACAACATGAGCTTGTATGTTTGCACCAGAAACTTGATTAGATACATCAGATTCAGTCAGTTCAGTATTGATTGGGGGAGTTATAAAATAAGTAGAAATTGGTTTCATTTTCTCATAGATTCCCTACATACAAGCAGTTTTACAACACCGTCATGTTTAACTATTGGCCAGAAATTGAAGAGTTGAATTAGATATAATCAGGGATGTGATGTACCTGCTCATTGCCCATGCTACTCTTGCAACTAGTGATTGCCCGTTTGCGCAAGCTCGATGCCATGCCCGTGCTGCCGCCGCTGCCTCCCACGCAGGCTACACCCAGGGTTGGATCTTCATCTTCTTGTCCTTCCGTTCGCTTGAAGCCCAGCGACCGCCCTCCATCGAGCGCGCGAGGAAGTCATGTGTCGGTCTGTCTAGCGGCGGCTAGGTTAGGAGCAAACTAGACTGGAGGCTGGAGCGAATGAATTGGGATTTTTCCTGCTGTCGATCGATATGGGAGGCGCTCGTTTGGGCCGCTAGCCTGCTATAGGGCCTGCCTTGCACTTATGTTATTGGCCCATCCAAATTGAAACATTTTTCTTTATTTTTTACATTGCCTGCTCGTGCGTTGGGACGAACAAAACTAGCATGGGCCAACCTGGACGACTCAAACTAGGTGCACACTTTCCAGCCACCTGAGGCGGCCGCCCATACCAGCCCCTATGGTGGCGTCGCCCCTTTTTGCGTGTATGATTGGATAGTGAAAAATATTCTAGTGGCGCTTTTGATTTACCCACAGAATGGTTGAATTGCTTGTTTCTATGAACTGAGTTCGCCAATAATGTGAAGGATGCCAGTCTTTTGATCCTATTGTAGATTGCTTAGATCTCGATATGCCAAAAGTAATCGCATGAAATATACAGTAAAAGCTAGTGTGATGTGTTTGGCTACAACTAGTCTGACTACACGTCCTCATATAACATATCAAGGACGCACCATCTTACCAGATTAACCATTCGACTTACCCATGCAGTGTGGGAAGAAAGAAGTATTGGGACTGTGTATCCAAGCAATTGATGCCATGGACTCCTTCGTACAACCATCAAAGCGAAAAAGAAGTTGCAGTGTGCCTGTACAAAGAACTAGCATAAGTTTAGTTACCTGCTTCTCGGAATTTTAGTTAGCCACTTATTGCAAAATTGTTCAATTACGTTGCTTTGCTTAATTTAGTTTGCTACTGATTACATAATGGCACAGCTTGTTAATCATATTGTAGACTGCGCCTATCTATGTATTTGATACTTACTGTTAAGAATTACCTGTTTGCCTTAACTTAAATATCTACTTGTTTGTTTAACTGCTTTGCTGCTGCAACAGCGGGTTACAATGATGTTAATAACTACTTTTCAGCATCCAATTGAAACTCTTTAATTCCTTGTTTGTTTAACTGGTTTGCTGTTATAACTCCCAGTTGAGATGTTTTGCTAACTTCAACTTTTCTGAATCCAATCGGAACTTTAATGGCAAAACAGGTTAGCCCAAGATCAAAGAGCGAGGTCCCCATGGACGTTGCATCATCCCACGGCAGTGGAACCGGCCCAATCATGCATTATGAATTGCCAACTGCTGATGCTCTAGAGGCTAAACTAGTGGTAGAAAGAGATTCTGCTTCTGCACTTAGAGGTGAAGTTGACATGTTGAGGAAGCAAACAACACAATCACAAGCAGTGCTCAAGACAACCATTAAATATTTGGTGGATTTCAAAACGAAGCAAGCTGAGACTGACCAGATTGTTAACGCCCTGAAGGAAAAAAGGAAATTAAATTCCTACTTGGTAAATCATAGGTGAAATGTTCTTTCCATAGTTGAATAACCTTTGTGTTGTCTGTTCATGTAATCAATCAAACCATTTGTATTAGAGATCATGTAATAATTTTTTTTTGTTTGTAATTTTATTTGAGCACAAATCTGTATTAATTGATAAGACTCGGAGACATTTTATTTGGATTGATGTGCCAGACCTACAAATATGCCAATCGGGCTGAATGTGCATTCAGCAATACTAGTATAGATTGACCATAAGTGGCACGCATCTGTCGGGACCGGTTTTCCAATAAAACATTTATTTAAAAACAGACACTTGTGCCGACCAGTACAGAAGAATTCTCCTTACTGGCAGACAAAACCTTGATACAGAAATCCAGCAGTACTAAATATTATACAAGGTTGAGCTGAGGATGCTCAACAATTTATTACAAGCACGCCGATATTATGCATAAAGGCGGATATGACACAAGGATATGGTGGCATAACTACTAACTCGTAATAAAGGTGGATATGTCACAGTGGAGTGGGTGACACGACTCCGAAATCTTACAGCTCATCAAGTGTCGGAGTGAGAGCTGATGATTTTATTTGGGTAGCGGAAGCGTATATAATAAAAGTGATCAACTCCAGGATCGCACATGTCTGACTGGGACTCCTCTAGGCGTCGGACTCGCTATCGAACTCTTCATCCATAAGATCGCCTTCGTCAACATCTGGCCAAATCAACAAGCCAGGTGAGTACTTTGAATGTACTCGCAAGACAGTTTGGACATAAGATATAACAAATGTAAACATGATGCACATGAGCAGGTTAGTATGCAGAATCAAATAAATAAATTTGCACTGCACGATAAATAGAAGGAAGTCAGGCGGTAGTCCTCCTGAAATCCCAATAAGATAACTGAAGACCGATCGGGTGTCGAAAGCGATGCCTCGAAGGGTAAAAATAAACAAACATGCCGCAGTCGGGCGTCGGAGCGACACCACATAAAGGGCTTATATTGAATGTAAATAATAGGGCATGCCACAGTCGGACGTCTAAGCAACATCTCGAAAAGGGCTTGTAACAAAATTAAATGACAAGAGTGCCACAGTCGGACGTCTGAGCGACATCACATAAAGGGCTTATATCGAAAGTAAACAGCAACAATGACACAGTCGGACGTTTGAGCGACATCACATAAAGGGCTTATATCAAAAGTAAATAGCAATAATGGCTCACCCGGACGTCTGGGCGACATCACATAAAGGGCTTATAGCTTATCATTCGAAATTAAGTAGTTCGTGAATTTAACTTATCACAAGGAAATATTCAGCACATAATAATCAACCAGTTAGTTCATTCACAGAAATAACATTCAGCTGAGTTTACCATTCTCAGTTTCAAACTTATTCTCCAGAGATTGTCACTCGGGTTGACACTGAGATTGACGTTGAGACGAACACTGACACTGAGATGATGTCCAAGTCCTTACTCGTTGACATGGATACTCGAATGATTTTGACTCTGCAGAGTTTGTACTCTTTAACCACAGCCAACGGATTTCAGTAGTCACAAGGACTAGTTCCGTTTATGGTGTTTTAGAAGAAACACGTCTAACCAGTACGCACCCATTCCACATTCCGCTGCCAGGAATCTCCCTTGGCAACGTTCAAGAAAAACCTTAAGACGAGGAGGCCACAACCTCGAATAGCATGGGATCAAATTTATATCGCGCGCTCTAAGGGGTGCCCCCCTCTCGGTCCCAACCGGAAACACCCATGCCCCCTGACCGGATGACGGGCTTTAATCCAGGGCCATGGAACCCTCATCGTGATCCCTCTATTTGGTGTGTACACGGAAAGAGGTTTGCAACTTACTAAACCGCACTCTTTGCAGAAAACATGTGGCAGCACGAAGGGGAAACGAACGGGATCGAGACTTGATCCTCGTTGACACTGGAGTTACACGGTTGACGTAAGACTGGCATGCTTCAACAATACCATCTTACAACCTATCATGCCACCACATGCTCAGGTTATCTTATCATATGAACGTATCAAACTTCGAAGCTCACCGGTAGCTTACCTTGCATGTAACATAACATTCACTAATGCTTATATAAACATGCCATGAGAAAGAACTACTCGAACAAACATGCAAAACACTTATCATATCAAAGATTCAAACATGCTTTCCTGGTTCGGAGTAATCGGAGTCTAGCTCGGTGAAGTTTGTGTCTCCTTTATCTCCTTCGGTATCTACGTATTAAAAGAAAATCGGATACTACATAAACAACGTGCGTGCACAAAAAGTATCTCAAATATTTTTCAAATAAATAGATAGAAAAACAAAGATGACAGAAAAAGATTCAAGTCAAAATCATCTTTTGTTTAAAAGTTATAAGGGTTTTAGTCCAGGGGCCTTTCTGTAATGAAACAGAAAGTTTCCAGGGTTTATATTATAAAAACAGAAAACGTTTCGTTAAGGAATACGCCATCCAATAGGGAAAACGTATTCTGCCCGAAGGCGTTTTCAGAAAATGGTTCGAAAAAGAGAAAAAGCTAACGGGTGGTCCCACCCGTCAGGTTTGAAAATCAAAATAGGGCATTGGCGCCCGAGGGCCACGGTGGTCGCCGGCGGCGATCCACGGCGAGGCAGGGGAAAAGGAGGGTACCAGCATGTTGGCTGAGTTCTTCCGCACCTGTGGGTGGCAGAGTTGGTCGTCGGTGAGCACTACATCGATGGCGGCCCCAACTCCGGCGGACGATGGCTCGGGTGATGGTGGATCTTGTCAGGGAAGGCTGCAAAAGCCAAATTGAGGCTCGGGTTAGGTGATTGAGTGCCCTAGGAGGCTACTGGCAGGGTTTGGGAGGCGGGGGTGCCATCACCGGAGTGGATCGTGCCGCAGCCCGAAGCGGATCGGGGTGGCCGGAGTTGGAGAAGAAGACCTCCTCGGGGTACTCCTCGGGGTCGAGCATAGTTCTGGCGAGGTGAAGGGAGTGGTGTTGGTCGAAGGCGGGCTCGGGGTTGCTATTTATAGCCGGCCAGAGGCGGTTGCCGAGAACTTGGAAACTCCGGCGAGTGATTACGGCGATGCAGAGGTTGAACGGGTGACTTAGGTGACAGGGCAGCTCCGCGATGGTCCACTGGTTCCACTCAAACACTAATCTAGGTTGGATCTGACCTGCTCCGCGGTTTCGATGGAACGGAGCTTCGTGGGCCCGTCAGCGGCAGAGAGTGCGCCCTGTGCTTGCCAGGCCACGGCGACGGTGCTGCGGCGTGTGCAGAGGCGGGGGTGGCCACGCGGAGGCTCCGGGTGGCTTGGGCGGTGCTGGACGATGCCGAAAGGCAGGGCCGGCCCCCTGTTGCCCGCCACGGGTGGCTCTGCCACCGCAGAAGACGCCGGTGCAGGCGAGACACGTCGCCACCAACGCCTGCCCAGCCAAACGATCTTGTGGCGCTCTCAATAAGGAGGGGGAGAAGTGAGCAAGAGGCCAGCGCGAGCACTGGCGAGATTGATGCCAAGCTCTGAAGAAAACGACGCCGCTGACTGAACTTGACACTAAACTCTGAATTTTTCTGATCTTTGACAGTAATAGTGCATGCCAGGTGTTCGATGAAATGTTTTTCGCATGAGGAAAATTTTTCTGGAGATGATCTTTGGTGAGGGGGTCTCTTGATGCATCTGGAGGCTGCCAGATTTTTGTCAGAATTTTTGGAAAAGGAAAAGTATGAATTTCTCCAAAATTGGCAATTCTGGTCCAAACTTGCAGCAAGCAAAATTTGAAAAATTTGAACTGAGGACAAGTGGATCATGATGGATCTAGGTTGGAGGTACTAAGGACTAGTCAGAGGAGTTTGTTTGGGACCAAAACTCAAAAGGAAACTTGTAGTTCCTTTGTAAGTCACCTAGGTCCAAAATAAAAGACAGAAATAGTTTTGAGGGTAAAATAAATAGAATAAAAATCAAAAATGGTTTGAAACTTGCTGGAGGTGGGAGTCTTGACTTGATCCAAGGCAGGGGTGGGTTTTGGAGGGCAATATCAACATGTGATATGGCAAAAGAGGGATTTTTGAAAGGGAAAGGAATAAAAACCAAAACTCCATAGGATTTCTTTTTAAATAAAAGAATTGCAAAACTCTCCAACATTATTGTGTTGAGCCAACAAAATTTTGAAAAACCCTTAAGGCCAAAGATCAAGATTTGGGATGAACCCAAACAAAATATTTGTCATAAAAGAAAAGTTTTTTTGAAAGGGAGAGTCCTTTAGAAATATTTGAAATAACCCCTTTCAAAACAAATAGAGAATTTTGGGTAAAACCAAGGATTTTTTTTTGGAGTGTTACAACACCTACCCCCTTAGGAAAAATCTCGTCCCCGAGATTTCAGCTGATCCTCAAATAGGTGTGGGAACTCTGCCCGGAGTGAGTCCTCTCTTTCCCATGTCGCTTCATCCTCGGTGTGGTTGCTCCACTGAACTTTGAAAATTTTAATTGTCTTCTGACGGGTCCTTCTTTCAGACTCCTCCAATATTTTTATTGGATGTTCCCTGTAGGTGAGGTCTAGTTGCACGTCAATGTTCTCATGTGATACTTGCTTCTCTGGGTTGCTTACGCATTTCCTCAACTGTGAGACATGGAACACGTCGTGGACGTCTGACAGCTCCTTGGGTAGGTCTAGCTAGTAGGCTACAGTGCCTCTTCGTGCAACCACACAGAAGGGTCCAATAAATCTTGGTGCTAGCTTTCCTTTCACTCTGAACCGTTGCAGGCCCCTCATAGGAGATACTCGTAAATACACAAAATCACCAGGTTCAAAGCTGACTTCACGATGTCTTTGATCATAATAACTCTTTTGTAGGCTCTGAGCTATCTTGAGCCGTTCTCTGATAAGTCTAACTTTCTCTCCAGCTTCCTTGAGCATGTCTGGGCCGAAGATACGGCTGTCTCCTGTTTCTGGCCAATTTAATGAAGTACGACATCTCTGCCCGTACAAGGCTTCAAAAGGTGCCATTTGTAGACTGGCTTGGTAACTGTTGTTGTATGCGAACTCGGCATATGGCAGGCTTTCTTCCCAACTAGTTCCATAGGTGAGGACACAGGCTCTCAACATGTCCTCTAGAATTTGGTTCACGCGTTCAGTTTGTCCATCAGTCTGGGGGTGGTATGTTGTACTGAATTCTAGTTGAGTTCCCAGTGCCTGTTGTAAGTGACCCCAGAATTTCAAGACAAATTGAGTGCCTCTGTCAAGTATTATAGTCTTTGGAACTCCATGCAGGCAAACTATATGAGAGAGATAAAGCTTGGAAAGCTTCTGAGTGGTGTAGGTTGTCTTTACTGGGATGAAATGTGCCACCTTGGTCAATCTATCTGTGATGACCGGGGTAGTCCGACAATAAAATCCATTCCAATTTCGTTCCATTTCCACTCGGGTATCCGGTTTGGCTGCAATAGTCCCACTGGTTTTTGATGTTCGGCTTTAATGCGTTGACAAGAATCGCAATGTGAAATGAAGGTGGCTATATCCCTCTTCATACCGTGCCACCAAAATCTTAATTGAATGTCCTTATACATTTTGGTTCCTCCAGGGTGGATTGAATATGGAGCGGTGTGGCCTTCAGCTAGAATTTGCTGTTTGAGGTCCTCTATATTTGGCACGCAGAGTCTGTCTCCGTACCATAATATTCCCTCATTGTTTACGATGAATTCCGAAGCCTTGCCCATACTCACTTTCCTTTTTATGCCTTCGATGCTGGGGTGTGCATGCTGAGCTTCCTTAATCTTCTCCACAAGGGTGGGTTGTATTTCCAAATTTGACACAGTGCCTTCCGTGACCATCACCAAGTTGAGTTTGGAGAATTCCTGTTGAAATTCAGGTCTCAAGCTATGTGGATTGTCGTTGTTTGAGCTGGGGTTCCGACTAAGAGCATCTGTCACTACATTTGCTTTTCCTGAATGGTAGTGGATGCCAACATCATAATCTTTCACTAATTCCAACCAGCGCTGTTGCCGTAAGTTGAGCTCTGGCTGTGTGAAAATATATTTGAGACTTTTGTGGTCCGTATATATTTCACAATTATTTCCAAGCAAAAAGTGTCTCCACTCCTTGAGTGCATGAATGACTGCTGCCAATTCTAAGTCATGAGTGGGGTAATTTTCTTCATGCTTTCGAAGTTGTCTGGAAGCGTATGCGACTACTTTGCCCTCTTGCATTAGCACGCATCCGAGGCCTTTCCGGGATGCGTCACAATACACTTCAAAACTTTTGTGTATGTCTGGTATAACCAATACTGGTGTTGTTGTTAATTTTCTCTTGAGTTCTTGGAAACTTTTCTCGCAAGCGTCGGTCCATACAAATTTCTTATCCTTCTTGAGTAACTGTGTCATTGGTTTCGCTATGGTGGAGAACCCCTCAATGAACCTTTGGTAGTATCGAGCCATTCACAAAAAACTTCGGACATTCTGTTACGTTGGCTGGTGGTTTCCAGCCAAGTACAGCCTTGACTTTTTCTGGGTCCATGGCAACATCTTCTTGGGTTAATACGTGGCCTAGAAGACCAACCAGTCATAACCAAAATTCACACTTGCTGAATTTGGCGTATAATTGGTGCTTCCTTAATTCTCCCAGTACAATTCTGAGATGTTCTGCATGCTCTTCTGGTGTCTTAGAGTATACTAGAATATCATCAATGAATACCACAACAAATTTGTCCATAAATTTCATAAACACCTTGTTCATGAGATGGACAAAATATGCGGGGGCATTTGTTAGTCCAAACGGCATTAATGTAAACTCATATAATCTGTATCTGGATGTGAATGTTGTCTTAGGGATATCCTCTGTCCGTACTTTTAATTGATGATATCCTGATCTTAAATCAATTTTTGAGAAAACTTTAGCCTGTGCGAGCTGGTCAAATAAGTCATTTATCCGTGGCATTGGATATTTATTTTTGATGGTGACCATGTTGAGTGCTCGATAATCTATGCATAATCTCAGGGTCCCATCCTTTTTCTTGGCAAATAATACTGGTGAACCCCAAGGTGAGGAACTGGCTCGTATAAATCCTTTGTCCAGTAATTCTTTTATTTGCTTCTTTAATTCTACCAACTCGGAGGGTGCCATCCTATAGGGTTTCTTGTAAATGGGGGTGGTTCCAGGTGCTAGTTCAATGCTGAACTCTATTTCCCGGTCTGGCGGCATGCTTGGTAGTTCTTGGGAAATACGTCAAGGAACTCACATACCACTGGAACTTTCCTTAGCTCTGAAATGTCCACTTTGTTCAACTTTGGTTGTTGTGATCTTGGTCTTTCTTGAGTTGTGACTCTTATTGTCTTCCCATGGTGATGAGTGAGAATTACCGTCTCGTTGAAGCAGTCGATAAATCCTTTGTTGGTGGTTAACCAATCCATTCCTAGGATAACATCCAGCCCTTCATTCTCCAATACAATGAGATTTGCTTGAAACTTTAGTCTTTCAAACACAATAACGACACCTTGGCAGTAACTCTGAGTGATTTGCTTATTCCCGGGGGACTTGATGATCATGGATTTTTCCAAAGGAAGCATCGAAAAATCATGTTGCAAAGCAAAACTCTTTGAAATGAACGAGTGAGAAGCTCCAGAATCAAACAAAATTGTGGCAGGTATTGTGTTGACACGGAACGTACCGAGTATGATATCCGGGGCATTCTGTGCTCCCTCCTTGGTCACATGGTTCAGGTGACCCTTTTTGTGATTGTTATTGGGGTTGAAGTTGTTACGCTTGGGCGCTGAGCTGTTTCCATTATTGTTCGGTTTTGGGGCCGAGTTTCTTGGCTTTGGGCACTGTTTAGCATAGTGTCCTTCCTCTCCACAAGCGTAGCAAGTAACACCCGGGCGATATGTAAAATCCTTGTCCCTTGCGTGAAATTTTTTGTTTGGGCGTGAAACATTGGTTGTGGGTCTGCTCGCTCCAATCTTCTGAGGGTCAGTCTTGTTCCGGTTGTTGCGAGCATGAGTAGTCTTGTCCCTTTTTCTCTTGCGAAATTCCTCCAAGTTCTGGCGCTCATTTTCCAATGTAATGGCCTTGTCCACAAGTGTTTTGAAATCCGGAAAGGTGTGTACGACCAGCTGGCATTTAAGTGCTGGTGCCAGACCATCCAGAAAATTCTCCATCTTTTTGTTCTCCATCATATGCTCTTCGTTGGCATAACGAGATAATAGAGTAAAATGACTATTGTAATCAGTCACTGTCATGCTTCTCTGCTTCAGCTCATAAAATTCCCTTTTCTTGATCTTCATAATGCTTCTGGGAATGTGCGCCCCACGAAATCCTTCTTTAAAATCTTCCCATGTGATATTGTTTTCATTCGGATGCATGTGTAGGAAATTCTCCCACCATGATGCGGCTGCTCCCGTGAGATAGTGAGGTGCATAAAGTACCTTCTCACGGTCTGAACACTATGCAATAATGAGCTTCCTTTCAATGTCTCGAAGCTAATCATCGGCCTCAAGAGGTTTATCAGTGTGAGAGAACGTTGGGGGACGCGTCTTCTGTAGTTCAGACAATTTGGATTGTTTGCTGATATGGTTCACGGTGGTTTCCCATATTGATAACATGGTTCACCATTTCTTGATGCTGCTGCTAGCTTTGCTCATAAAGGCGGCATACTTGAGAAAATGCTGTTTCACTGCCTTGCTGACTTGACTGTCCCTGTGTGAAATTGTTACTCGTCTGGGTACCATAATTTTCTTTCGGCGGACTTGGCATGGAACGAGTCCAGGGACGAGGCATATTCCACTCTGGGGTATTTTTGCAAAAACCCATGAGAAAAAACTGAGTGGCAAAAATAAATAATTTTGTAAAGGTGGATATTTTAAGAACTCCAACATTTTTCAGGAAAATACTTGATTTACGCATGGAGAAGGACCGCTCAGTACATATCTTACACGCAAACCGTAGTTATACAATACATCACTCAGGATGTGCGTACACATTCCTGACATGTTATTTAGGCTAGTGCACTTCTCAGAGATCCTACATGATGCGCACACAAACTACTTCTCACCAAACCTATGTACATATAAACATATCATACAAGCTGGCACATCGCGTGGTTGCTATGCGTACTCAGTCAGAGATGGAGAACACTTCCTTCGACCTGCCGAGTGTAAGACCCAGTGGTGCTGGAGACTCAACCTCCTCCTCGCTAATAGGATCCAGGCGCGGGTGTGGCAGGCGGTGCATCTCTGACTGGAGTAGGAGCAATGACCTGGTCAAACTCCTCAGTGGAAGGCAGGCGGCGAGCGGTGGCTAATATGGCAGGTGTATAGGATGCTGAGGATGAGACGAATGTCAGTGGTGGTGCCATATGGAGGAGCTCCCTCCTGTTGGCGGAGCAGCCATGAATGGAATCCATACGAGGTGCTACAAAATCGTCCACGAGGTTGTCAAAAGCTGCCTCAAGCGCTTTGAGGTACTCAACAAGCATTTCAATAGCCTCATCTCTCTCTCCCCTAGCTCAAGCGAATGCATAGTGACAAGTGTATGGCACGTGGCATGGGAGGTAGCGGTAGCGACGAGTCTTCATGGAAGGAAGAACATCCTGGAGTCAGGCTATTGCCTCACGGGCAGCCATCTGCATGGCATGCCTCTCCGTAGGCATGGCCCTCCCAACAAATCGGAAGCGGCGGAACTTGGAGCGTCCTCCCTTGAACCGGCCTGGAACATAGACAAACTGTCGCTGAGCTTGTGCTGGTAGAGTGTGAACTCCGGACGAACTGATGGCCCGATCGCAATCTTGGTGATGGAGATGAGGAGCTTGATGAACCCCTCAGGAACATTGGCGAACACCTATGACTCACAGCCATTGCCAGCCATCTACAAAAATAGACAAAAATTCAGAATAGTCAAGTCATAAATTTATGATGACTAACAGAAAATTGCTACGTTTGCAAAATGCTTAAAAGCACTTATTACGCTAATAACTGATTGGCGATCGTACCTAGTGGCTTCCTAAAGTTAGCCTGGCTCTGATACCAAGTTTTTCGGGACCGGTTTTCCAATAAAACATTTATTGAAAAGCCGACCCTTGTGCCGACCAGTATAGAAGAATTCTCCTTACTAGCAGACAAAACCTTGATAGAGAAATCCAGCAGTACTAAATATTATACAAGGTTGAGCTGAGGATGCTCAACAATTTGTTACAAGCACGCCGATATTATGCATAAAGGCGGATACGACACAAGGATATGGTGGCATAACTACTGACTCGTAATAAACGTGGATATGTCACAGTGGAGTGGGTGACACGACTCCGAAATCTTACAGCTCATCAAGCGTCGGAGTGAGACTTTATGATTTTATTTGGGTAGCGGAAGCGTATATAATACAAGTGATCAACTCCAGGATCGCACATGACTGACTGGGACTCCTCTAGGTGTCGGACTCTGTTGGGGATATTACTACTGGGTGTAAACCGGCCAGGATAGGCCGGGTTAACTTCATCAGTAGTTAGGTGTGTTGAAGCCCATAAAAGAAGAACGGGGCTCAAGGCCAATAGTCGGGTCAAGGCCTGTAGCCGTAAACCGACGTTGGTATGTAACTTGTATTGTAAGTTAGGAATAAGTAAAGACCAAACCGGACACATCTATGAACCGGTATTGGGACTCTGTAAACCGACGGGCGTCACCCATGTATCTAAGGGGACGACCTGGCGGCGGTTCAGGGACAACAGACAACAACTCGAGACTTAGGCGAAGCTTGTTTGCTCCCTAGTCCTCGAAACCCCATCAATTCCATCACAACTAGACGTAGGCTTTTACCTTCATCGAAGGGGCCGAACTAGTATAAACCCTTTCTGCGTCCTTGTGTCCGCTTTAACCCCTTCAAGCTAACCCGTCGCGATGGCTCCACGACTAAGTCCTTTCATGAGGACATCTGTCGTGACAAAACCACGACAGTTGGCGCCCACCATGGGGCTATCGCACGATGGTTTCAAGTTCTTGGAGGGCAGCTTCGAAGGACTCAAGGGCTATGCTGTGGGCCGGATGACTAAGAGTCGTCGCGGCAAGCTCTACATCAACGATGCAGGATGGGGCCCCAAGGCCGGCTCAATCGAGTACGGGTACCGGGTCCCCTTTGGTGGTATACACGTCTTCATTGGCAAGATCGGAGAACCGGGCCCTGAGCTTGACATCTGCACCGACCCCATCGAGACGGCTTAGCGTGCGCGATCTACCCAGGTTAAACCGGCCGTGGAGCGTGCCTTCGTGGGAGTCATCCATGGAGGAAGCTATGAGGATGGATCGGAATCCGGTGGCGAGACCGTCGTTTACTCCGGTGACGAGTCATCAACCGGAGAAACTGAATCTTTGTATCAGCTACAAGATGGCCGGATTGGGGGTTGTTCCGCTGGCGACAGTATTCCGGACCCCTCTGATCTGCCCAACCGGGTTGGAATATTCATGGCCGGTACACAAGCGGTGCTTCATTCTTCGACCGCAGCGGCAATGATCTCCGGGTCAGTAGCGGCGATGGTTGCTAGGGAAGGAGGCTCTGTGTGCCCGCCGACTCAAGTTTTGTCAGATCTGTTTGATACGTTGGCTACGCTTATCGCAGAGGCTAACCTGGCGGATCAGGACGCCCACAATTCGGAAATTGCAAAGGTGAGGGAACAGATCACTCAGGCCAAGGCCGACCTAGCAGCTGAAGATGCCAGGATGACCGCAGAGTGGGCCGCTTTGGATGCGCAGGCCTATAGGCTTATGCTGGATCAGAACGCATCACATGAAGTCATGAAGAGGAAGTACCGATCTCGTTTGCCTCCGGTCTTCGAGGCCAGAGACCTCTTTAACACCCCAGCAGCGGGAACTAGTAATCCACCGGTGGTAAACCGGGCGGAAGCACCTGGGACGGGCGCACCGGTTCGGCCCTGTTTGACGGATCCGCCACGTCAGAACACTATTGTGCCTCAGGCTGTCCCGACACCTCCAAGTCACTACTCCAACCCGATGGACAACCTTGTCGCAGCTGCTGCACGGCTGGAGACCATCCCAATTGAAGGTGATACGCTGCAGGCGGTGGAAACACGCCGGGTTAAGGAGCATCTTCGAACAGCTTTGATCCAATAGGAAGCATACTCGTACAGCCGTGACCGAATTCACTCCACCCCTCGTCCAAGCCGGAGCTATAGCAGACGTATGGATGGACCGGCTGTGTCAAGTAATGCACGAAACCATGCAGCACCTCGTGGTAACAACCCGGCGGGCGGTGTTGATGACGCTCAGGAAGTGGTGAACTGGGCCCGAGCGCGCAGGGAGGCGGAGTTAGCAGCACAGTATCAGGCTCGTCAGCTTACGCCGGTTCGTCCAACGACCTCGGTCGAGCCTGGCGTTTCTTCTAGCTCTTTGGGGGTGCCTTGTCTTGTCCCTGCTTTATGCAAAGTGCGCCTGCCCAAAGATTTCAAGGGCCGGCGCAAGGTGCCAAATTACACTGCAGATCAACCGCCAGAGACATGGATAGAGAGCTATGAGATGGCCATGGAGATGCTGGATGTGGATGATGCGGCGTGTGCAAAGTACTTCACCATGATGCTCAAAGGAACGGCCCGTACTTGGTTAAAAAGTCTACCGGCCAACTCTATCAGTTCATGGGCCCAATTGCGAGCCCGGTTTATCAGTAATTTTAAAGATACATGTAAGCAGCCTATGTCCATAGTGGACTTAGCAGCCTGTGTCCAGGAGGAAGGAGAATCGACGACCCGTTGGGTGCGCTGGGTCTCACAAAATTTGCATTCATCAGATCGCATCAACGCTGATACTGCGGTTATAACTCTGGAAGGCAACTGCCGGTTTGGGCCCCTAAAATTGAAGTTGGGAGGGATGAAGCGCCATTGCAATGATATGGGGACCCTCATGGCTGCATTAGTGAAGTATCCTGATTCTGATAGTACCAAGGATCCCGAGTCTGATGATGACAAAACAGGGAAGGGAAAGAAGAACGACAACTCCAAAGGGCAGCAGCATAACCAGGCGGGTCATGGAAACGGAGGCAAGCGTAAAGCAGATAGCAGCATGGACTTTGTGGCTAATACCAATGCGCAGGACAAAGGCCAGCGACACAAGGGTAAACCACCGAATCACGGAGGAGCGCCTAACCCCAACCCGGACCGCCAAAACTATCTGTTAAACCAGCCCTGTCAAAAGCATGGGACGAAGGAGGTGCCAGCCAACCACCTTTGGAAGGATTGCTATATTATGCAGGAGTTCAAGAACTCTAATGTTTTCCTGTATGATCACGGGTCAGGCGGTGGTTCAGGATCCGGGCCGGGTTATGGTGGAGGAAATTCCGGTTCAGGCTTTCATAGTAATCAGGGTGGACATAACAATCAAGGTAATCAGAATAGCCAAGGTAGTTACAACCCACAGCAGCAGCAGCAGCAGTCGGGTTATCAGAGTCACCCCAAGTAGTTGAATAGTGGGAATATCATGTTTTCACCACTAGTCTGGACAAGTGAGACCAGAAGCTTCATAAGCAGGCAGTAAATTCTATTGAACCGGCCGTGCCCCGTTATCTGCGCTGGTCTGAACAACCAATTGTATGGAGCAGAGAGCATCACCCTCCCCGGGTTGACAATCCGGGTCAGCTAGCGTTGGTGGTGGCACCCCAGGTGGGGGGTTATAAGTTCACCAAAGTACTCATGGATGGAGGGAGCAGCATTAATATCTTATACTACGAGACCTTCCGTCGTATGGGACTAATAGATAAAAATCTTAAACCGTCCAATACGGTATTCCATGGTGTGGTACCTGGTAAGTCAGCATATCCTGTTGGCAAGATAGCTCTGGAAGTGGCCTTTGGCGATGATCATGATTCCAGGTCGGAGACATTGACTTTTGAGGTGGTAAAAATCCAGAGTCCATATCACGCCCTGTTTGGGCGGCCGGCTTACGCCAAGTTTATGGCACAGCCCTGTTATGTGTATTTGCAGCTCAAGATGCCGGGTCACAAGGGGACAATAATGGTTCATGGAAGCCGCAAGGTCGCTTTGGAGTGTGAGGAAGGTGATGCGGCCTACGTAGAGTCGGTTTGTGCCACAGAGGAGCTGAAAAACTATAAGGACAATGTTGATCCAGAAGACATGACTCCGTTGAAGAAGCCAACCACGGAGCATGATCCGGCCCTAAAGTTCAAATCTGCAGCTGAAACTAAGCTTGTTGACTTCATACCTAGCGATTCGTCCAAGCAGTTCAACATCAGTGCCAACTTGGATCTGAAATAGGAAGGCGCGCTCATCGAGTTCATCCGTGAGAATCGGGACATTTTTGCATGGAAGCCTTCTGACATGCCAGGTGTACCGAGGCAACTCGCTGAGCACACTCTTAATGTGGATCCTAAGTACAAACCGGTGAAACAGTTCCTTCGCCGGTTTAACAAAGAAAGACGCAAAGCTATTGGAGAAGAAGTAGCCAGGCTCTTAGCAGCTGGCTTTATCATTGAAGTTTTCCATCCTGAATGGCTGGCTAATTCGGTGCTGGTCCTTAAGAAAAATGGCACCTGGCGCATGTGTGTGGATTACATAGATCTTAACAAGGCTTGTCCAGCAGATCCTTTTGCCCTCCCCCGTATTGATCAAATTATTGATGCTATGGCGGGTTGTGAGCGTTTAAGTTTTCTGGATGCATATTCTGGTTATCATCAGATCAAGATGGCAGTTAAGGACCAGGAGAAGACAACATTCATAACTCCCTTTGGAGCCTTCTGCTATGTATCTATGCCCTTTGGGCTCAAGAGTGCTCAGACAACTTATCAACGATGTTTACAGAATTGCCTTCATAAACAGATTGGCCGTAATGTGCATGCCTACGTGGATGATATTGTGGTTAAGTCAAGGGAGAAGGAGACTCTGGTTGACGATTTGAAGGAAACTTTTGATAACCTAAGGGCGTACAAGATGATGCTCAACCCGGCCAAGTGTGTCTTTGGTGTACCGGCTGGCAAGTTGCTGGGTTTTCTGGTGTCCAATAGGGGAATTGAGGCTAATCCGGAGAAGATCACATCGATCACCTCCCTGGCTAAACCGAAGTGTATCAATGATGTTCAACGCCTGGCAGGCCGGATTGCCGCGTTGAGCCGGTTTATCAGCCATCTTGGTGAGAAGGCGATTCCTTTGTATCAGATGTTGAAGAAGACGGATCAATTCGTCTGGAGTTCTGCTGCTGATAAAGCATTTGAGGGATTAAAGCGGCAGTTGGCCAATCCGCCTGTCCTCGCCGCTCCAATTGACAAGGAGCCGTTGCTGCTATATGTTGCCGCTAATGCTCATGCAGTCAGTGTAGCTATTGTGGTGGAGCGAAAGGAGGCAGGCAAGGAGCATCCGGTTCAGCGCCCGGTTTACTATATCAACGAGGTACTTATTGAATCTAAGCAAAGGTATCCGCATTGGCAAAAGCTGGTATATGGAGTTTTTATGGCAAGCCGGAAGCTTAAGCAGTACTTCCAAGGACACCCCATCACAATGGTCAGTTCTGCTCCCTTGGGATATATAACCTAGAACCGGGAGGCGACTGGCCGGATTGCCAAGTGGGCTATAGAGCTTGGGCCGCACGGATTGAGGTACGTGCCTCGGACGGCGGTTAAGTCTCAAGCACTTGTTGATTTCATCAATGATTGGACAGAACTGCAAGCACCTGAAGAGAAGCCGGATCACACATATTGGACTATCCATTTTGATGGGTCCAGGAAATTGGAGGGCTCGGGGGCTGGAGCCATTATAACTTCCCCACGAGGTGATAAGTTTTGTTACGTTCTCTGCTTAATGTTCCCTTGTACTAACAATGCAACTGGGTATGAAGCCTTACTCCATGGTCTCCGGATGGCTAAGGAAATGAATCTAGGCCGAGTTAAGTGCTTCGGTGACTCGGACCTGGTGGCTCAACAGGTGTCTGGCACTTGGGATTCCAAGGACCCACTCATGGCAGCATATCGTCGTGAGGTGGATATTGTTGCAGGTCACTTCAAGGGTTATCAGGTGGACCACGTGGACCGTTGAAAGAATGAAGCGGCGGATGCTTTAAGCTGGTTGGGCTCTCAACGCAAACCGGTCCCGCCCAATGTTTTCCTTGATGTGTTGCACAACCCGTTGGTCAAGCTCCCTGGTGAAGAGGATTTGGCTATTCCTGATCCGGAGGCTCAATTGGTGGCAGCTCTTCATGTCATTCCGGATTGGACGCTTCCTTACCTTGCGTACATGAACCGGGGCGAGTTACCAGAGGATGAGACTCTGGCCCGGCAGATAATCCGGCGATCCAAGTCCATGACTATTGTCAATGGCGAGTTGCATCATTGCAGTGTGTCAGGGGCGTTTCAACGCTGTGTGTCTCCTAAGGAAGGCTGTAAAATCTTGCATGAGATCCACGAAGGAGACTGTGGTCACCATGCCGGTTCAAAATCTTTGGTGGCTAAAGCGTTTCGCCATGGCTTCTATTGGTTGACTGCTCATGCTGATGCGGAAGATCTGGTCAGACGATGTGACGGTTGCCAAAAGTTCTCAAGACGTGCTCATGTGTCGGCTCAAGAATTGAGAATGATACCAATCACTTGGACGTTTGCGACTTGGGGGCTTGATATGGTTGGGCCCTTCAAAAGGTCCAAGGACAAGAAGACCCACCTTTTGGTAGCGGTTGACAAATTTACAAAGTGGGTGGAAGCAGAGCCCGTTAGCAAGTGTGATGCAGCCACGGCGGTTCAATTCATCAAAAAAGTGATTTTCCGGTTTGACTTTCCACATAGCATCATTACAGATAATGGTACCAATTTGTCCAAGGGTGCCATGAAAGAATTCTGCGAACGTGAGCACATCCGGCTTGATGTTTCATCAGTAGCCCACCCATAGTCCAATGGCCAAGCAGAGAGGGCTAATCAAGAGATCTTGAGAGGCATCAAACCCCGGCTTATGGTTCCTTTGCAGAGAACGCCGGGTTGTTGGGTGGAAGAGTTACCATCTATAATATGGAGCATCAATACCACACCCAACAGGTCCACAGGATATACGCCGTTCTTCATGGTCTACGGAGCGGAGGCGGTTCTTCCCAGTGATATCCATCATGATTCACCTCGTGTGGCGGCTTATGTTGAAGTGGACAACGAGGCAGCTCGGCAAGATGCTTTGGACCTGTTAGGAGAAGAGCGTGACATAGCAGCTGCCTGCTCGGCGATTTACCAGCAGGATCTTCGTCGTTATCACAGTCGCTGGGTTAGAACCAGAACCTTTCAAGAAGGAGACTTGGTGCTTCGGCTCATCCAAGACCAGACTGATATGCATAAGTTGTCCCCACCTTAGGAGGGACCTTTCGTGGTCAGCAAGAACCTGCACAACGGGTCATACTATCTGATCGATATTCGAGAGCATAAAGACTCACGTAAATCAGAGGAGGAGACGAATAGGCCGTGGAACATAGCTCATCTTTGGCCTTACTATACCTGAGCCATCGGCTCTACTTATGTACATATTATGACGATGTACATATTATGATTAATACAATAAACCGGAGCCTCAGCTAAAGCTGGGTCTCTGTTCTTTTCAAATCATGTGTGGTTACACGGAGTTATTCTGTCTTAAAGCGGCCTCCGGTTTACCCCTTGAGTTAGCTTTTCAAAGCTTCATGTTATATCACTTGGGGGCTTGGTCGTGTCCGAACCAATGCAACACCTTTTGATAGGCGAAAGCCACCAGATCACTTGGGGGCTCGGTCATGTCTGAACCAGTCACACCTCTTGATCGTCCTAAGGCCACAGAATCACTTGGGGGCTTTGGTCGAACCCGAACCATCGTCACCTCTCTTGATCGGCATAATGCCAATGCATCATTTGGGGACATGGCTGACTTGAACCATAGCTACGCCTACTGGGGGCTTGGTCGTGTCCGACCATGGTAATGCCACTTGATCGGTTTAAACAGCCTCTTCTTTGCAAATGGTTTATCTTTGCCTTGGATTGATTCTTGTCTTTCTTTTGATAAATATTGATTTTGTTGCGTTTTTAAACTGACAACATTCTCAAACCGGTTCGACTACCAAATTGACGGAACACGGTCGATTCTTAATCCGGAGACTATTTGCCCGGTTTGATTTTTTTTGTTAACATCCTATTTTGGAGTAACACGGTGTTTATCGTAACACGGTTTACATGATAAACCAGCATTATATGTACAGGAGCTGTTTTCTCCTTCGACGGTATGGGTTTATAGACCTCCGTTTCAAGATTGGCCAAAGCCAACTTCACGCCCAATGATGGCAGGTATTTTGTATCACAAATATTTGATCATATACTTAAAATTCATTTCATACATACAACGATCATAATCCGCCTGGCGGTACAACCGCGGTGGCCCTTTAAGATTTTTTTTGATTGCAGAAAAATAATTTGGATATTTGATCATCCAAAAGAAGTGCAAGTCGCAGCAATTATGCACGAAGGCATATCAAAATCAAGAGTATTTGCTAGCCTATTACAAGGCAACATGGTGCCCAAATAAGATCATTGTTTGTCTGTCCAACATAAAAGAGCAGCAATTTAAACCGGCCTCCGGTTCAAGCTTGGTCACCAGCCTGGCCTGATAGTTGCGGGTCATCTCATGCCGCTTCAGCCTCTGCTTCCCTACCCAGTGGCTGGAAATCAACAGTTGTCCAGTCGATTCCCATTAATGCTTGAAAGACAGCTTCATCATTGATCAGCAACGACGGTTCAATATCAGGAGCATAAGTGTGCTTACGAATTGGAGGGATAAGGTTCTCTGCTTCAGGAATTGGTGCAGCCAGTCGTTTGTTTTGGTTGTCATATTGGGCTTGATAGTGAGACAAATCTGCCTCTTCAACCAATTGACAAGCTAGAGGGCGCACTTCCCGGTTTATCGCTCGCAGATCCTCCTCACTGAACTCTGACCCATCTTCTTTCAAGCTAGGATAGCCTAGAGCTGCTTCAACAGGATCAAAATCCGGCACCCACGCTTTGGCCCGGATTAAGGCGTTGATAGCACCGGTTCGAGCAGCAGATTTCTTCAGCTCATCAATCCGGGCTGGAAGCATCGACAGTCTCTTAAGAGTGTCCTGAATCAATGTGGGCGCCAGGTTGTTATGAGACACAGTAGAGATGATCCGCTGCGCGCCAGTGTACAATTGCTCTATCAATGTGTAGGCGGCTTTCAACTTGTTCCGCACGTCCGACCCCACGTGACGAATGTATGTCCCTGTAACATTACAAAGGATTAAAAAACTGGCAAATCCATAAGAAGGTCGAGTTACTACAGAAATCAAGAAAGCTTACCAAAGATGGCAGCGGTCATGGCATGCACTTGCCGCTTTACGCTGGTCAGTTCGTCCACTACCGGTTTCAGTGCAGCCTCGGCATCTTCTGCTCGCTTGGTTAAAGCGGATTTTTCAGTGGCCCAATCCGCCTGCTCCTTCTTGAAGCCTTCCTTAAGCTGTTCCATGGTGCTTAAAGCGCTGGTTAATTCCTCTTTAGCTCTGGAGGTTTCAGCTTGTTGGGATTTCAGATTTTCTTGCAGATCGGCAATTTGACTTTCTCTTTTGTTCAGCTCAGCCTGCATATAGACAGTCATATGATTCAGATAACGGTACAAGAATTGAAGTACCAACCACATAACAAGTTATGCCCTTGGTACTTGGGGGCTAATGCATATTTGCTCTTCATCCTACAATTGTTCATAAAGTCCCAAGCTCAATACAAGTATTCAACTTGGCACTTGGGGGCTAATGGATATTTGCTCAACTAGTACTGATGCTACAATCTTTATTACGTAAAGTCCCAGTTTAACTACATTACGTTGAACTGGCCCTTGGGGGCTACATCAGCAAATTCAAAAGCATTGAAATTGGCATTGACAAGTCCCGGTTTGAATGGAGATCCTAAACCGGCCCTTGGGGGCTAGGAGAGTCAACAGATTGAAACATACAAGCAGGAAAAAGCATATGGAAGTTACCTCATATTTTTCTTTCATCATGTTAACCAGACCGGCTTCATAGTCACGGCTGGTATACAGCCGGTTTAGATAGCCGGAATGGAGATCTTGGGTGCTTAGAGCAGCATAGGTTGCCAGATCAGCATTCCATCTGCCTTTGCCAATGGCAGCAAATTCTTCTTTGGCAGTGTGTCTAGATAAAGCGACTGGATTGCCTGGCTCTATACGGCCAATGCCAGTAATAACAACTTCATCATCCTTGGCATCGCCGGTTTGCACTGGGGCCGTCGGTTTATCATAAGGCTTGGATGGACTGGTGGATCTCTCAATCCGGATGGGGCTTGTGGGCTGGTCAACAGGACCTGAGGTGTCAATAGGCCTCTCTTCAGCAATAAAGTCATCATCTTGCGGTGGTGGGTCGTTTGGCCATCTTCACGAATGGCCGCTTCAGGATCTGGTGTTATGTCCGGTTCAGGAACGGTGTTCTCTTCGGCCGCTTTATCCAGGCGAGCCTTCTTGCTTGGCCTAGGCTTGGCCCTGAAAGAAATAACAAGGATCAATACAGTATATGTTATAATGTAATACATCAGAAACATCATAAGAAATATGACTCACCCAAGCACCGTTTTGAGTGGTGGCAACTGGGTGGCTGATGACTCGCCAGACGACGAATGGGAGGTGCCCTGATAATCGGAGTCACACGGATTAAGAGGTTGACGAAAACAGCCCGCTTTAGGACAAGCATTGACAAGAGAGTTAGAGACCTCTGAACGGCGTTTCCGAACCGGACTGTTCGGTAAACCGACGGAGGTAACTACCTGGCTGTTGTGCCAGGTCGTGCGGCGAGCTTTGTGCTGTTGTGTCTTCATAAGGAAGTTTGGATCCAAATGAGCAAGAGGATGAGAAAATTTAACTTTCCGGTTTGCCCGACGGATTTTTAGCGAAGGCAAAGGGTTTGAATCAGAAGAGAGTGCAATTACCTCTACAGCTTCAGCATGACTGGCTTCGGCGTCATCCTAACAATAATCATTATCAATAAGGCATGTGAAAAGTAAGCCAAGTGAATCAAGATCTACCTCAAGGTCCGGATTACCCACATCATCATCAGCTACCGGGTCAGAAGACGCAGTGGTTTTCTTCTTGTGAGCAGGCCTCTTCACGACTTTAGTCTTTGGCCGGGTTGGTCTTTCTAGTTTCTCTGGCTTCTCCGGTTTCTCTTGTGGAATTTTCTTGCTCCAAGACGGATCATCACCCTATTTGAAAGATGTTGATGTTAAAAATTGAGTAAATTGAGAAAGGACAGATTCAATAAAAAGTGAAGTATAAATATTACAGCTGGCGGTTTGTTGGTGGCACAAAAGGGAAGCAAGCCAGTTCGAGCACAGATGGCTTCCGGTTCGTTCAACATTTTCTTTACAGCTTTTGTGACTTCATCATCGATGAGCTGGATGTCAATGTGTCGCAGCGGGTCGCTGACACTGCCAGTATACTCGCACATCAAACTGGAGCGCTGGCTAAGGGGCACTACGCTCCAAGATATCCAACAGTGAGCAAGATCAACCCCTGTTAAACCGTTAGCCATGAAGGCCCTAAGCTTGGATAGTTGAGGAGCATAGTTGCTTCTCTCCTTGGCGGTCAACCTCTGTGGAAAGGGATGTGTATTGCTTAGCCGCTCCGGACGAAAACCAGGCAAAGGATTTTCTTTAGCAGGGGAGGTATCTTTGAAGTAGAACCATGTTTGATTCCACTCTTTGGGATGGTTGTGTAGTTTGGCGTGGGGATAGGTGACCTCTTTTCTTTTCTAAATCGCCACACCACCTAATTCCGTATTGGAACCGTCGGTAAACTCTGTGCTGCGGTTTAGATGGAAACAATCTCTGAACAATTCAACTGTGGGTTCCTCTTGAAAGAATACCTCACAGAGCACTTGGAAGTGACATATGTTGGTTACAGAGTTTGGGCCGGTATCTTGCGGACGGAGTTGGAAATTGGCTAAGACATCCCGGTAAAATTTTGAACCGGGAGGATTGAAGCCCCGGGCTAGATGATCCGCAAAAACAACAACCTCTCCCTCTTGAGGTGTAGGAGGACATTCTGTACCGGGGACCCTCCAATGAATAACCTCTTTGCTGCTTAAAGCGCCGTCTTGGCTAAGTTATTCAACTGAGTCTCGGTCATGTGAGAGGGAACCCAGTTGCACTCGTACACTTGTTTGGCCATGGTGCAATCTACAAAGCAGTGATTTCGGTTCAAGAATATGTTGGACAAATATATACTTGTGCATACATTGTTAACCCGGAGACAGTTATTTTTAAACCGGAGTTTATGAAGCGGCAGCGCCTGGCTAAGGAAATCTGGCGGTTCAACAAGGGGACTAATGGTATATACCGGTTTGGTAATTTTTGTACACAAAGTTGAACCGTCTGATCTAAACATTGAAACAGTTGCGGATGAGTAAGTATGCAGAAACAGATTTTACAAAATTCTTATACAGCGTTGGATCTGAAGCATGTTCATAAAAGAAGACAAATATTCAGAGGTTCAAAACAGAACTGTGCTAAATCAATGAGCAGAGATATGTATAGATCTATGATCTGCAGATGTTAAAAGCTACCGCTACACAAAGCAAGGATTCACAGATGCATCTAGGAGCTGTCATATGAACACGAAGCCGGCAATGAACACTAGAAGAACATGAAACCCTAGAGCAGATCAGTGTTGAAAAGAACAGAAGATTTACCGGAGCTGAGGGAGACACGGAAGGCCGCCGCAGTGCTCTGATGCGCTCAGGTTGATGCAGCGGCCAAAGTTGATGCAGAAATCGACGGTGGCGGCGGAGCTCCGAAGCTGGACGGCTCAAGGAAAACGAAGCAGAAGGGCATGAAGGGGAAAAAGGAAATGACCCTTCGGTCCTATTTATAAGGAAAGGGATATGTGTCAGGTGCGAGAATCAAGGGGCCACGAAACGGAGCTGTCGCCTCTATTATCGCAGATCTATTAAACAAGGAAGCATCATGGATAGCTTCGTTATGACAGATGACGTCACTCCGGTTTACAGCAATCAGAGAAGATGACATCATGGCGGTTCACCAATTTATGAGAAGATGTTGAAGATGAAGTTTTTGCTAAGGATTGACATGAACCCGTTCAAATCAATCTGGGGCCTAATGTTGGGGATATTAGTACTAGGCGTAAACCGGCCAGGATAGGCCGGGTTAACTTCATCAGTAGTTAGGTGTGTTGAAGCCCATAAAAGAAGAACAGGGCTCAAGTCCCATAGTCGGGTCAAGGCCTGTAGCCGTAAACCGACGTTGGTATGTAACTTGTATTGTAAGTTAGGAATAAGTAAAGACCAAACCGGACACATCTATGAGCCGGTATTAGGACTCTGTAAACCGACGGGCGTCACCCATGTATATTAGGGGAAGACCCGGCGGCGGTTTAGGGACAACAGACAACAACTCGAGACTTAGGCGAAGCTTGTTTGCTCCCTAGTCCTCGAAACCCCATCAATTGCATCACAACTAGACGTAGACTTTTACCTTCATCGAAGGGGCCGAACTAGTATAAACCCTTTCTGCGTCCCTGTGTCCGCTTTAACCCCTTCAAGCTAACCCGTCACGATGGCTCCACGACTAAGTCCTTTCATGAGGACATCTGCCGTGACAAAACCACGACAGACTCGCTATCGAACTCTTCATCCATAAGATCGCCTTCGTCAACATCTGGCCAGATCAACAAGCCAGGTGAGTACTTTGAATGTACACGCAAGACAGTTTGGACATAAGATATAACAAATGTAAACATGATGCACATGAGCAGGTTAGTATGCACAATCAAATAAATAAATTTGCACTGCACGAATATAGAAGGAAGTCAGGCGGTAGTCCTCCCGAAATCCCGATAAGATAACTGAAAACTGATCGGGTGTCGGAAGCGACGCCTCGAAGGGTAAAAATAAATAAACATGCCGCAGTCGGGCGTCGGAGCGACACCACATAAAGGGCTTATATTGAAACTTAAATAACAGGGCATGCCACAGTCGGACGTCTAAGCGACATCTCGAAAAGGGCTTGTAACGAAATTAAATGACAAGAGTGCCACAGTCGAACGTCTGAGCGACATCACATAAAGGGCTTATATCAAAAGTAAACAGCAACAATGCCACAGTCGGACGTCTGAGCGACATCACATAAAAGGCTTATATCAAAAGTAAACAGCAATAATGCCTCAGTCAGACGTCTGAGCGACATCACATAAAGGGCTTATATCAAAAGTAAACAACAAAAATGCCTCAGCCGGACATCTGAGCGACATCACATAAAGGGCTTATAGCTTATCATTCGAAATTAAGTAGTTCGTGAATTTAAATTATCACAAGGAAATACTCGGCACATAATAATCAACCGGTTAGTTCATTCACAGAAATAACATTCAGCTGAGTTTACCATTCTCAGTTTCAAATTTATTCTCCGGAGATAGTCACTGGGGTTGACACTGAGATCGATGTTGAGACGAACACTGACACTGAGATGATGTCCAAGTCCTTACTCGTTGACATGGATACTCGAATGATTTTGACTCTGCAGAGTTTGTACTCTTTAACCACAACCAACGGATTTCAGTAGTCACAAGGACTAGTTCCGTTTACGGTGTTTTAGAAGAAACACGTCTAACCAGTACACACCCATTCCACATTCCGCTGGCAGGAATCACCCTCGGCAACGTTCAAGAAAAACCTTAAGACGGGGAGGCCACAACCTCGAATAGCATCGGATCAAATTTATATCGCGCGCTCTAAGGGGTGCCCCCCTCTCGGTCCCAACCGGAAACACCCATGCCCCCTGACCGGATGACGGGCTTTAATCCAGGGCCATGGAACCCTCATCATGATCCCTCTGTTTGGTGTGTACACGGAAATAGGTTTGCAACTTACTAAACCGCACTCTTTGCATAAAACATGTGGCAGCATGAAGGGGAAACGAACGGGATCGAGACTTGATCCTCATTGACACTGGAGTTACATGGTTGACGTAAGACTGGCATGCTTCAACAATACCATCTTACAACCTATCATGCCACCACAGGCTCAGGTTGTCTTATCATATGAACGTATCAAACTTCGATGCTCATCGGTAGCTTACCTTGCAAGTAACATAACATTCACTAATGCTTATATAAACATGCCATGAGAAAGAACTACTTGAACAAACATGCAAAACACTCATCATATCAAAGGTTCAAACATGCTTGCCTGGTTCGGAGTAGTCGGAGTCTAGCTCGGTGAAGTTTGCGTCTCCTTTATCTCCTTCGGTATCTACGTATTAAAAGAAAATCGGATACTACATAAATACCATGCGTGCACAAAAAGTATCTCAAATATTTTTTAAATAAATATGACAAAAAACTAGACAGAAAAACAAAGATGACAGAAAAAGATTCAAGTCAAAATCATCTTTTGTTTAAAAGTTATAAGGGTTTTAGTCCAGGGGCCTTTTTGTAATGAAACAGAAAGTTTCCAGGGTTTATATTATAAAAACAGAAAACGTTTCATTAAGGAATACGCCATCCAATAGGGAAAATGTATTCTGCCCGAAGGAGTTTTCAGAAAATGGTTCGAAAAAGAGAAAAAGCTGACGGGGGGTCCCACCCGTCAGGTTTGAAAATCAAAATAGGGCACTGGCGCCCGAGGGCCGCGGTGGTCGCCGGCGGCGATCCACGGCGAGGCAGGGGAAAAGGAGGGTACCAGCGTGTTCACCGAGTTCTTCCGCACCTGTGGGTGTCGGAGTTGGTCGTCGGCGAGCACTACGTCTACAGCGGCCCAACTCCGGCGGACGGTGGCTCGGGTGATGGTGGATCTTGTCGGGGAAGGCTGCAAAAGCCAAATTGAGGCTCGGGTTAGGTGATTGAGTGCCCTAGGAGGCTACTGGCAGGGTTTGGGAGGCGGGGTGCCCTCACCAGTGTGGATCGTGCCGGAGCCCGAAGCGGATCGGGGCGGCCGGAGTCAGAGAAGAAGACCTCCTCAGGGTCCTCCTAGGGGTCGAGCGTAGTTTTGGCGAGGTGGAGGGAGTGGTGCTGGTCGAAGGCGGGCTCGGGGTTGCTATTTATAGCCGGCCCGAGGCGGTTGCCGAGAACTTGGAAACTCCGGCGAGTGATTACGGCAATGCAGAGGTTGAACGGGTGATTTAGGTGACTGGGCAGCTCCGCGATGGTCCACTAGTTCCACTTAAACACTAATTGAGGTTGGATCTGACCTGCTCTGCGGTTTCGACGGAACGGAGCTTCGCGGGCCCGTCGGCGGCAGAGAGTGCGTCCTGTGCTTGCCAGGCCACGGCGACAGTGTTGCGGCGTGCGCAGAGGCGGGGGTGGCCACACGGAGGCTCCGGGTGGCTTGGGCGGTGCTGGACGGCGCCGAAAGGCAGGGCCGGCCCCCTGTTGGCCGCCACGGGTGGCTCTGCCACCGCAGAAGACGCCGGCGCAGGCAAGACACGTCGCCACCGACGCCCGCGCCGGCCAAGCGATCTTGCGGCGCTCTAGATAAGGAGGGGGAGTAGTGAGCAATAGGCCAGTGCGAGCACTGGCGAGATTGATGCCAAGCTCTGAAGAAAACGACACCGCTGACTGAACTTGACACTGAACTCTGAATTTTTCTGAACTTTGACAGAAACAGTGCATGCCAGGTGTTCGATGAAATGTTTTTGGCATGACGACAATATTTCTGGAGCTGATCTTTGGTGAGGGGGTCTCTTGATGCATCTGGAGGCTGCATGATTTTTGTCAGAATTTTTGGAAAAGGAAAACTATGAATTTCACCAAAATTGGCAATTCTGGTCCAAACTTGCAGCAAGCAAACTTTGAAAAATTTGAACTGAGGACAAGTGGATCATGATGGGTCTAGGTTGGAGGTACTAAGGACTAGTCAGAGGAGTTTGTTTGGGACCAAAATTCAAAAGGAAACTTGTAGTTCCTTTGTAAGTCACCTAGGTCCAAAATAAAAGACAGAAATAGTTTTGAGGGTAAAATAAATAGAGTAAAAATCAAAAATGGTTTGAAACTTGCTGGAGGTGGGAGTCTTCACTTGGTCCAAGGAAGGGGTGGTTTTTTGAAGGCAATATCAACATGTGATATGGCAAAAGAGGGATTTTTGAAAGGGAAAGGAATAAAAACCAAAACTCCATAGGATTTCTTTTTAAATAAAAGAATTGCAAAACTCTCCAACATTATTGTGTTGAGCCAACAAAATTTTGAAAAACCCTTAAGGCCAAAGATTAAGATTTGGGATGAACCCAAACAAAATATTTGTCATAAAAGAAAAGTTTTTTTGAAAGGGAGAGTCCTTTAGAAAAATTTTAAATAACCCCTTTCAAAACAAATAGAGAATTTTGGGTAAAACCAAGGAATTTTTTTTGGAGTGTTACAGCATCGGAAAGGGCCAAGATGCTGGCTAAAAAAAGGATGTTGTTGTAGCCAAAAAAAGTACAGCGGCCTGGCTTATGTATGTTAGTTGATATTATTGATCCATATACTCTATAAGTGTTTATATGTCTGTTAGTTCTGTACATTCTTGGTTGATTGACTCGGTATTTGAATCTTGATACATCGCTTGTGTACATATCTAAATGGGAGTACACATTATGCTGTGTGTGACATTTGAGTTGGACATGAAGTGTTCCAAATACTCGAATTCACCTTAAACTGGATTCTAGTTTCTGAATTTGAGTATCGGCATTTGTAAACCATATTCATATATGACGGTGGAATACATCTTTGTCGTCCTTTTGAAGATACATAAAAACACATAGAATGATTTATAAAGATTAATATAGGAATACAAAATGGATTCGAATTTAGTTGCCAGGGTAAACATGGATGCTTATTGTCCCAAAATTCGAAAGAAATAGCAAAATGTCCACTCCCACATCGGCTGCCCGAAGCCGAGTGTTTGGGAGATGGAAATTAGTGTCTACCCATTACACGGACAATCCATCAGACCGATTTCCATTGCTCTAAATAGGGGTAGGTTAGTAACTTCAATTAGACGTGACATGACCGCCTCTGAGCCCATTCCGACACGGTGGGCGTCAAGCATGGGCGGCAAAACTCATTTGATTCAAGCTCGTCCGAAAGACCTCTGTTTCTCCCTCCATTCCCCATTCATACACGGTGGGCAGCAAAAACAAACTCTCCTCGTCCGAAATAGATGTAGGCTAATATTTTAAATAGGGGCAGATGTGTAACTTCCATCGGACGTGACACAACCGCCCGACCTGTCAGCCCTGTTCATGCACCGTGGGCGCCAACCGTGGGCGGCAAAACACCCTCTCCTCGCCCGAAATAGTTAACGGCAAATATTTGGGAGATGCGAGATTACCGTCCTATCCCCAACCGACGAGATGTCCAAATTTGAAATGGGGATAAGTTTGTAACTTTCCCATATTTCAGACAGGCGCGTCCCAAAAACATGGTTCCCCGTACCTCTCCCTCCATTTTCACATTCATACACCGTCCGTGCTAGAACACCCCATTCCCACACCAGCCTCCGTCCGCCACCCCATCCATCGCCGCCGTCCTCCACCACATCCATCGCCACCGTCCTCCACCATGCCGGAGCGCCTACCAAGACCGCGTCGTCCACTGCTAGAGATGGACGTTTGTCATCCACAGCGACAGACCAATAGCCTTGCATCGCGTCCTCTCACTTCATCGGCGCCGTCGTCCTCTTTGCCGGGGCCGCTCACACGACCTTCTCTTCCACCGCAATGGGACTTATCCCCCGATGCACCCGTCTACCGTCGCAGATCTGCTTCAACGCCACCGACAGCCATCGCACCCCCGATGCCTACACGGCACCGCAAGAGAGGTGGTACTTCATATCTCCTCAACTTTTTGATCTCAACCAGAAAATAGATCTTAACTTGGTTACTCTACTTTCTTTTCAGCTCTTAGAATTTAGTTCTTAGTTTGAAGCAAACAATGGATGCTAAATATCATTTCTCCGGTTTGCAGCTTCAAATCTGCCATGGCACAACCATAATATGGTTTAATTGATCGTGCTTAGGGTTTAATTGATCATGTTGGTTCCGTGCTGGTTTCTTTAATAGAAATCAGAGGGGAAACCCTCTTTTGCTAAAAAATATATGCTTAGAGTTTCCCCCTTTTATGATCACTATACGATCAGAATACGTGCTTCGTTTCATAATAACACTGCTCCACCCATCAAGCTAAACAAGCTTAGTTGTTCAAATACGAATCTGATATTATTAAAACAGAGTTGTTTAATTGGTCAGCTAAATGTTCCTAAATTAGTTTTGAAAATGCATGTTCGCCGCTCGGGTATGTATCTCTGTGTGTGGTCTGGTCAGCACGGCTGGGGAGGTGAACTTTGCATATGCAGGGGTTTATAGGGAGACACTCTCCGAGTTGAAACCGCAATGCATTCCATATATAATCTGACTACTTTTTATGTTTTCATGAATCTCAGATTCTGAACAACATCATAATGATTATGAGCTTGCGCGCATGAAAAGAATAAAGCAGAACAATGCCATGGCTGTCAAACTTGGCATTAAGGGACTGAAATCAAGTCTGGATGCAATGCAATGCAAACACTCTCCACCTACAGATTCATGCTCAGAATATGATCCTAACAGTGATTTTGAGCTAGAGGGAGACCTAAGTCAATGTAGCTCCCTAGTGGAGGAGTCAGAGGAAGATGCTCTATCTTATTCACCCATCAAGGTACTTGCTCTAACTTTCCAAGGTTACATTTCTCGCACATATCTTGCAACTGATGCTTTGCATTGCTTCTACTTTGCTGAACTGCCATTAGCTTAGTTTACACATCGTGTATGTGAATACGCCATGCCTATCCATTTTCAGTACATATTCCATCTGTCATCATACCATATTTATCCATTCAAATGTTGTTCTTGTGTATCAGACGTTCAAAAGGAAGAGGCGATTGCTGATCATGGAGGAGCACAAGCAAAGTATTTGGAAAAGGTAGTGGCACCTGATAAATCAAATAGCCCATTAGGTGTAGTTGCAATATCACCTGACCCACAAAATACCCCAACTCTAGCAGACTCTATCCCTACTACACTGGTCATTTCTGATGCCCCAACTCAGCAGACCCCAACTGCAGCAAACAGTATGATTATGCCAGTTGACATAGCACCAGCTGTACGACGCAAAACCCCAATTCCAGCAAAGAGTACACCAAATCCAGTTGCCAAATCCCTTTTTGAACTAGAGCGAGCCCCAATTGCAGCAAATAGGACCCCTGTTCCATTTCTCCTAGTTCAGAAGACGAAGCTTATGTTGTTGTCAGGAACTTTGTGCGCATCTTTCCTTCGTGGAAAGATTATACCGCAGACACAGAACAATTTCCAGTCTTCCTCCGCAACTTATGCGTAAGTAATGTACTAATGTTATTCATGGTCATTACTGCATATGTTTATGCTGACAGAAGACACAAGATTTCATTCTTTTAAATAGGCGAGGCGCAAACTGGATTGTGATGACGAGCAAGGGTTGGTTGCGCTCTTCAAGTACTCGTTGATGAAGTATCGTTCCTACCTGAGGCAAGCGCACTTCGATGGCAAGCCTCTGAACGAAATTTCTGTAAAGTCTCCGGTGCTACATTTATCCGATGGTGACTGGAATAATCTTGTTACACATTGGTCTCGGCTGCAGTGTAAGGTACTGTCTATGATATCACATCACAATTTGAACTACATTTCTGCATTTGCCTTAATGTCTCACTTGTACGAAAACTGTTAGCAGAAGAACATTCGTTCTCAAGGGACCACAGAATCTCGCAACTATGTTGCACACTTCATTGCTCTTGTGAGTACCTCTTGCCTTGTATGACCATATTTACTTTCATAGCTTTTTGATTATGTAGCATCACCGCACATGTTAGCCTCTAAATCGTCCATTTGGTGGACATTATAAGATCCGTATGGACTCTTACATAAATTTAGAATCAACCCAATGCTTTTGAAGAGGTTTAACTCTGCAGTCCTCTTGTAAGGACTGAACGTGGTCTATCACTCACTACTAGGGAAAACCTTATACACAGAATTTTAGCAGCAGCGCAGCTTAAAAACAAACGCTACTGCTAATTAGCAGTAGCGAGCTTCAGATAAGAGCGCTACTAATGACTAAGTAGCAGTAGCGCTCTAGGTGAAAAGAGCGCTACTACTATAATTGCCACGGTGTTGCCCCCAGGCTAGATATAGTAGTAGCGCCCTTCCCATGGACGTGCTACTGCTAAAGAACTCAGTAGCAACGGTTTTCTTTAAAACATGCTACTGCTAAGTATCACCGCAACTAATTAAGTTTAGTCCCATACTGCTAAGCGAACAAGGTGTTTACCACCTTAAATATGCTACTTCTCAACCTATCTCGAGCACTTGGTCTTCATTGAACTATATGTGTATGATTTGTGGTTGCAATATGAATCCTCGCCTGTACCTATACATGTACAGTGAGGATTCATGTTGACTATTTAGATTATACACAAAAAGATCAATGATGACCAAAGTATATTTTTGATATAACTGCTTCCACTAGCAGTAGCGGTTTTCACTAAAGCGCGCTATAGATAAGTTAGCTATAGCGCGTTTTCCATATGAGCGCTACTGCTAGTTCGAGTTAACCACCCCCCCGGCTCAAAATTTCGCTAAGTCCTCCTTTCCCCCCGGCCTGTTCCCCTACTCCTGTCGCTGCCGCCCGAGCCCGAGCACGCCTTCCCTCACCGCCACTGCCCGAGCCCGCCCTCAACCTCACCACCGCCGCTCGCCGCCGCTCTCGA
>NC_041382.1:707323799-707359014 GCF_002162155.2 Triticum dicoccoides | reverse complement strand
GTAGATGTTAATTTAGGGTTCATAGATAATGATTTTTAGAAGTAGTGGATATTAATTACTAGTAGTGATGGTAAACTAGTTGTATAATTAGCAGTAGTAGATGTTAATAAGTAGTAGGTGTAGTAGTTAGATGTTAATTAGTAGTAGTAGATGTACTAGTTTCTTTCTATTTATAGTAAGTTTATATTTAGTAAGAACGAGTTGAATTAATAGAACTAGTTTAATTTTAGTTGAACTAGTTAAGTTTTAGTTGAACTAGTATAGTAAGTAAATTAATAACTAGTTGAACTACTTTATTTTTAGAAAGAACTAGTTTTTTTTCTTTTTATACTAAGTTTATATTTAGTAAGAACTAGTTGAATTAATAGAACTAGTTGAACATGTCATATTTGTTGTTATTTTTTAGTTTAAGCAATTATTTCATGTTTTGGTTACACCTCCAAGTGGCCTATGTTTTGCCGGAGTGTTGATTAATTTCCGTTCTGGCAAATTTCAGGCGCTCGATATGTCCTTTTTTTAGCAAAGGTCATGCCGGATTTTTCCGTGAATTCTGGCATGACTTGTGCTAGAATATGTACAAGTTTAATCTTTGAATTATGAACGTAGGAAATGTCATACTCGGACGATGACAGTCTCCCGGGGGAGGCAGCTGGTGCCACGATGATCGAGGTATGTGCGACAGGTTCGTTGAGCTGGATGAAGATCGGCGCTTCAGCATTAAGCTCGAGGAGAACTTCGATGTTGAAACGGTACGCAACAATGACAAGTGTTTTTTCATAATTAAGCATGACTTCAACTATTTCAACGTCTGATTTTCATCTTTTACAATTCGACTAGCTTATCCCATGCCATGCAAGATGCTATGTCTTGGAGAGGATGGGTTTTGAAGACCATGAAAATTATGAAACAAAGAAAATACACCTAAGGACCCATCATGATATCGATTTTGAAGTAAATCTGTACAATTCTCAGAGCGTAACCCATTTTGGTTTCCAAAATTGGGAAGCATGGTTTTTATGAGGGTATGATTGTCACCATGGATCTTGGTAATCCTGACATCGAGCAAGACAATATGGACATTTGGGTCCTTGTTGATACGCTTCCGATTCTACCGCAATGTGAGTTTCTCAAACATAGTTATTAACTAATTTATATTGTTTATTTCAAAATAGTTGACAGCTTATTTCCATTGACAGCTTATTTTGAATCTTCAAAGAATGTGCAGAAGATGGTAGACAAAACCCACTACACTGATGGCTCCGAATTAACTTATAAGGAGAAAAGTCATCTGATTGCTTATAGTACTTTTCTTGAGCATTACAATACCTATTATCAAACTCCTCCAAATTATGGTGAATACGTGCCAGTGCACGTGTTGAACCACGTTAACTTCTATGGAGATACCCTGGTAAGATTTTTTACTATTACGACATCCGTGCATCTTTTGCATACTTCTAAAACTAGTACATCATTGCTAACTACGAAGTTATTACTATGTTTTTCAACAGGAAATCCCGATGGATTGTGTGCCTCATCTGATGTATCAAAATGGTCGCCTTGCAGTTATGAACATACAGCCAGGTGAATCTAAGGAGCTCACCTGTGCATATCGGATTTCTAAAAGCGGTGAACACATGCTAATCAAAGAATGGAAAAAATGTTTGGACATTCGCAAGGAGGTTCTTGGAAGTAACATTAAGCGAAAGGCAAGAATTGGAGACAGGATAATCTCCATTCTCCATAATGGAGAGTCAGGGGCTATCTTGTTTTTTGCTATTTTACCTTAGAGAATATAGTAGGTCCTAAGAGAATGTAGTAGGTCCTATGAGGTACAATATGTTTATTATGTGATACAATGTGTTAGAGTTGACGGTGTGAGGAGTACTTGTGATTACGACTAGTGACCAATGATATGATGATGATGATGATAAGTTGTTAATGATATGATGATGATGATGATATTTATTATATCATTGGGTGAAAGAACCGCGAATTAGTTTCAAGTGGATGTCCATCCACTTGAAACTAGTCCACACGGTTCTTTCACCCCGTGATGTAATAACTCATTATGATGCAAAAACAATTTCTAAATTCCTGTTGTATGAAAACTTGTGTAAAGGTGTACGAATACAACATGAAATTAAAAAGAAATAAAATACGAAATAATAGTAGTAGCGCGGGCAGGGAGAAGCGCTACTACTAATTACCAGTAGCGCTCCTTCGGGAACTCGCTACTACTAAGTCGATTTAGCATTAGCGTGGGAGGAGGCACACTACTGCTACATGTTAGCTGTAGCGCCTTATCAGTAGCGCATAACCCCGCGCTACTGATAGGTCTAAAACCCGCGCTGCTGCTAGGCTTTTCCCTAGTAGTGACTGTACTTACATTAACAGCTACTCCCTCCGTCCCATAATATAAGAACGTTTTGTATAGTACACCAGTGTTCAAAACACTCTTGTATTATGGGAAGAGGGATTGGTTCATTTTGTAGCATTCTGCATCTTATCTCCCTCGCCCACCATTTACTAAAAAAGATCAGATCTATATTTAATCTTACCAACAAGTAGAATACACACACAATGCCAGTGCAGAAGTGTAGCCCATTGCTCTTGTCAGTACATTTTGTCCTGTAACGCTTGTACTTCCAGGGATTGGTATTTGATTATGTAGCATCAATCTGCATCTTATCTTCATTATCCTCTACCCCTTCCAGTATTATCATATCTATAATTACTCTCTACAAAATGTAGAGTACAGGCAATGCTTATGAAGAAGATTCTATGCTGAAATTCTTGAGTTATCCTTCCATTGACATGGAGAAGGGCATTATAAAGTCGGTGTTAACTGTTAATGTAAGTAAGTCCTTCTAAAGCCTTTATCCTCAACTGCTGTTTAATTTGCTCATACTCCCTATCATTTACTGCTGTTTAGTTTGTTGTTTCTACCAAAATGCATGTTCGTAAGAACCATAAGTTCTAAGTTTTACTTGTAAAACCAAATTCCTTATTCATACCATGCACATTACTTAATACTCCCTATATGTATGCTTGTTTTTGTGGATCTATAATCCATTGTGTGGTGAAGCAGCCCACGTTTGCACCTTGTCATCTCCTGTTTTATCTTACTAATGTGGCTGATGATATGAACAACATGCCATGCACATTATCCAAAATAGATACAATGATTTTCTTTGCCCTTCATCTATGCTTGTTATGTTGACATGGTAATCCAGTAGTGTGGTGAAGCTCCCCACATTATGAACAATGCCAAATTATGCTATTGATATTTTGAACATACTCTTTATTTTCTAATTTGAAATTGGATAGAATTGACAGAACAGTTATCATCTTTGTTTATACACGTGGAAAACTTGTCATCTCTCTGCTTTGTTTCAGGGTGATATGCCTGATGGCATGCACAAGTCTGCTGAAGGCTGTGAGACAAACCCAACATATATTGCAGCAAAGAAGGCAAAACATCTTGAAGATAGCGAGACAACCCCAAAGTCTTGTCTTGATGTAGTGTTCAAGTTACTTGACACTAACATTCAGACAAGCTCACAGAATTCGTTGTCTGAATCAGTTTGACTTCTTCAGTCCCAAGTTCTAGCAGAAAGGCATTCTGCAACTCAACTTCGACTTGAAGTCCTATCTCTAAGAAAGATTGCGGAGAACACCAATGAGAACCTCATCGCTAAACAGCTACACCTAGAAGCTATGACCGACATGCTAGGCCGGTCTCACGGGCTTGCTCAGCAGCTTGCGCAGCAGTTCCCCCGCAAGGCTAACCTTTCTTGAACTGTCTTGGAAGTGGTCTCGGTTCAGTATTATTTTGTTACGCTGCAATGGTGCCCAGTTTTTGTAATCTGCTTCTACGTTGCGCTTTATGATCACTGGTGGCGAACTTCGATGCCCAGTGGATGTAATATACCTTAAACCCTTTATTGTATAGTGTAGGTTTATTCTAAGTTACTATGCCGTAATTTCTTTATTGTATAGAGTAGCTTTGTTCTTAATTCATACTAGTTACGCAGCAGCCCGAAATGAACCCCGACCCATGGTTGTGTGAATCAAATCACGGGCTTTTAACAGGCCAAAATTGTCTCGGTCCTTGTTTGGCCCAATTAGATATCGGCTGCGAGCAGGCCAGATGCAAACAGGGTCGTAGTTAGGCCCAACTATATGACGGGCTTTTAACAGGCCGAAATTAATATAGGGCCGAAACGTTAAATGGGCCCTTAACAGGCCAAAACTAATACCAGGCCGAATTACTAAGTGGGCCTTTAGCAAGTGGGCCCAAAAGCATAGTGTCCAGTTGACGGGCCGAATCTGATATGGGCCATAATTGAGCCCAAAGCCTCTTAAAGGGCTGGACCTAATCTGGGCTGTAATTTGGCCCAGAACGTGGTAGGCTTTTAACGGGTCGGATCTCATATGGGCCACTATTAGGCCCGGAGCGTGGCAGGCCATTAATGGACCGGATCAAATAGGGGCCAGCATTTTGCCCAAAACATGGCAGCCATTTAATGGGCCGGCCTACTAGGGTCCTCAAAATCTTGTGGGACTATAGCTGGGCCGGCCCATTAATGTTGGCGAAATCTCGTGGGCCTTTAGCTGGGTCGGCCCATTATAACCCGCAAGAATCTTGTGGGCTTTACCTAGGCCGGCCCATTATGGCACACAAAAATCTTGTGGGCCTTTACCTGGGCCGGCCCATTATGGCCCGCAAAATCTTGTGGGCCTTTAGCTGGGCCAGCCCATTACGGTCTGCAATATCTTGTGGGCCTTTAGCTGGGCCAGCCCATTATGGTCCGCAAAATCTTGTGGGCCTTCAGTTGGGCCGGTCCATTTAAACTTGATGGGTCGGTCCACGTGTCAACATATCATAGGCGCGTCTCGCCCATTGGATGAGTTGACATGTGTCTCCTCCAGCCAATGATGATTTTACATGTGGAAAATCCCCATTGGTCGGGGCTGTTAACGGGTTATCAGATCGAAAATCCGACCCGATAGCTTAACGGCGTTCCGTTACGGTGGATGCCATGTGTCGGTCACCCTTGATGAAAGCACTTCTGTGACGCGCGATTTATTGTCATGGAAGTGGACACTTCCGTGATGATAATTTTGGTAATGTCATGGAATACTTCTATGACAGCTCAGGTATGACTATCTTGATTCTGTCATAAATTTGTCATGGATGTACATGCATGACAAAAAAAAGCGACCTACTATGACAAACACGTATCATCACGGAAGTGTATTTTTTTGTAGTGCTTGTACCTTCTTGAGGGAAACGTGCCTAGAAGCACCCTTCCAAGTGGTGCCCGAGCACCTCCCTCGCGACCTTGGCAAAGTCAGTGGACCTCCAAGAGAGAGCCCCCAAGCCCTGACTGAGGAGGGCGCCGGGTGCGCCTTCCTATGCGAGAGAGGGTGGTGCTCCCTGACCGGGCGCAAATCCTGACGCAACGCCTCCGGAGGCGCCTGCCTCCTTACGGCTTGGACCAGGCGAAGCTTTCTTCTTCTTGAGGGTCTCCTCAGGAAGTATTCCGCTCCTGTGATCTGGGTCTTCGATTGCTGTGGCATGGAACGCACGCTCAAGTGAACACACTTCGTCTCTTTCTTCACTAGGTACGGTGATGACTCCACCGCTTCCTGGCATCTTGAGGACATTGTAGCCATGGTGAGTCACTGCCATGAACTTGGCCAGGGATGGGTACCCGAGGATGGCATTCTATGGTAGACGGATGTGGGCGATGTCAAAGTCGATGAGCTCGATGCAGTAGTTGTTGCACTGCCCGAAGGTGACTGGAAGGCGAACCTGCCCTATCGGAACAGTGGAACCATCAGTGACTCCTGAGAAAGGCTTGGTCGGCTGAAGCTGATCGTACGACACTTGTAGATTGTCGAACATATCGATGGACAAGACGTTGAGCCCTGCTCCGCATCAATGAGGGTCCTGGTGACCTGCACGTTGCTGATGACTGGGGAGCAAAGCATCGGGAGGACTCCGGTCGTTGCCGCGCACTTGAGCTGATCCGCTGAGCTAAACGTGATAGCCCACGTAGACCACCTGAGAGGGCGCGTGGCCTCAAGCTTGGGTAGGACTGCATTCACCTCACGAGCAAACTGCTTGAAGATGCGCTGTGAGGCTGGGGCCTGGGCGCCACCCAAGATGCAAGCGATTGTGCGTGGCTCCTGGAAGCCCCCAGCCCCCTCGTCTTGATATTGGTCTTTGTTCCTCCTTGGTGGTGGCGGCAGAGGAGGAAGGCCTGCGTTTCCGTGTGGGCAATCCTCACGAGGCTGATCTCTCCAGCCTCCCTCGCGAGGCTGGTCCTGCCAGCGATCCTCGCGAGGTCGGTCACGCCACCCTTGGCGAGGGCCACGGTCTTCCCATCGTCCTCCATCTCTTCCTCCTCCTCGGCCATAGCCCCTGTCGTTGCGCTCGGGGCGTCGGCCGATACGTCCATCTCTCACGGCCCTGAGCTCTTGACATTCGTTGGTGTTGTGGGTGTGGAGGTCGTGGTACACACAATATCAGCTGCCCTTGGACGACTCAGGATGATCCCTGCCTTGTTTGGCGTCTGGTTCTGCTATGAACACGGCAGCCCCCTTGCGCTTCACGTCCTTGGCCTTTAGCTTTTTCTCTTCTGGGTTAGCTGCCGGGAGCTCGAGGAGGGAGAGGCACCCTTCCTCAGCCCCGGCGCACTTGTTCGCCAAGTTGAAGAGCTCCAGGGATGTGCATAGGTCTTCATGGATTGCTAGCTCCTCCTTCATCTTGATGTCGCGCACGCTGTCAGAGGAGGCCGAGATGATGGCTTCCTCAGTCACCTTGGGGATCTTGAGGCGAGCGTTGTTGAACCGCTGGATGTATTTGTCCAGGGTTTCCCCTTGCTGCTGCTTGATGTGGCGCAGATCGCTTACGGCCGGGGGCTGGTCGCGAGTGCCCTGGAAGTTGGCGATGAAGCGAGTGCGCATCTCGTCCCAGGAGGAGATCGTGCCAGGAGCCAGGTTCAGGAGCCAGGTGCGGGCCCCGTCCTTGAGCTCCATGGGAAACCAGTTCGCCATGACCCTTTCGTCTCAGTTGGCAGCTTCGATGCATAGCTCGTAGAGCTGTAGGAACTCCGCGGGGTCCGCAATGCCATCATAGCGAGGGGGCAGGTCAGGCTTGAACTTGCCTGGCCATGCGACGCCACGTAGCTCGGGGGTGAGGGCGTGGCAGCCTGCTGTGGCCACCGGTGCCTTTTGCTGGTGCTGGGCTTGTTCCTGGGGATTACTGCGTGCCGCCGCTTGGAGCAGCGCGGGGCCTTGGCATGGAGGTGCAGGGACACGATGTTGGCGCGCCGGCGCTGGGAGCGCGCGGGCACCTTCTCGGGGACATGGGATCTCTTGGCAGCTCCCTTCTGCCGCGCAGGCGCCGGACGCGGGGGGTCTGGCCCTGGGGCTGCACGCCTTGGGGCCAAGGAGCCTTCTTGGGGAAGAGGTGGTGGAGGCGCCTCCTGATCCTTGCCTCCTGCGCGGAACGGAGGGCGAGGCAGTGAGAGGTACGGCAGGGGGGAGCCCCCTGCGGCGCTGACGAGCTCGGTGATGCGGGCGAGCCAATCCTCGTAGAGGTCGTCGACGGGACGGTAGTGCAAGAGCTCTCTTGCCAGGAGCAGCACGGCGTGAGCGTTCGTTGCGGCGCGACGGGCGTGGGATGACGAACCAGCTGGAGTCAGCGACGGGGTGGCGGTGCGGCCCTCCCACCGTACCGTAGGATGCTGAGACGAGGCCTCCTGCTCGTTCCCCGCCGGGCCGGTGGCGGCGTTGGCGGCAGGCGACGGGGAACAACGGGGGCGTCCGCCGACGGGCGCCGTCTGGGCGACGCGGGTGGCGAGGGCAGCCTGGCGCTCGGCGCGAGCCTGACGAGCGTCAGCCATGGACACGACGGAAGATCACACGCGAACGGCAGAAGAAAGATTCCGGCGCACCCCTACCTGGCGTGCCAAATGTCGGATTTCGGGTTCCGGCTGACCCTTGAGGTTCGAACACTCGGGTGCGCGCGGAGATCTCTTCCCTACCTATCTACGCCCGATCTCCTCGCATGATCTAAGCTGGAAACGATGAACAACACAAGGGACACGAGGTTTATACTGGTTCGGGGCACCGTTGTGGTGCAATACCCTACTCCAATGTGTGGTGTGGTGGATTGCCTCAGGGACTGATGGTGAACAGTAAAAGGGAGGAAAAGCCTCACGAGAGGTGTTCTTGAGCTGGTGCGATGAACTACTTGGGTGAGTTCAGTCGCCTCTCTCTCTCTCTCTCTCTCTCTCTCTCTCTCTGCTAGGGCTCTATTGGATTTCCCGATCTCTTGATGTCCTCTCCCCTACACTGTGGTGGCTAGCTCTATTTATAGAGGCCCCGGGCCTCTTCCCAAATAATGAGCGGGAAGGGCGCCAACAATTGGCCATTTTGAAGGGGAACATCTAGTACAAGTTATCCTGACCAAAGGTGGTCTTCGGCTGCCAAAAGCACTGGTGATGACGCCATCTTGGGCTCCACAGTGACCTCCGTCCTGCCGCTCTGCTGGTCTTGGTCTCGTTGCATCGGAATGGTAACCTTTGCCTGATGCCTTGGCCTGTGCTTGCCCCTTTGCACCGAAAGGGAAACAAGGACACTGCACAGGCCGATGCCCGTCTGGCACCCGCCTGGGCTCGATCGACATGGCTTGTGTCATGGGATCCTCGCGAGGTACCCCTGCCTTGATCTCTCCACCTTCTCGCGAGCCTGCCTGATGAGGCTGCTCCTAAGGAAGCTTCCTGTCATCCGCCCTGTGAGGCTCGGGCCCTCGCGAGGGTCTTGAGCTTGAGCTGATGAAGATGGGCCGTGCTGGGCCCCCACTTGAGCCACGCCGCAGGCCGCAGGCAGGCAAGTCTGGGGACCCCTGTTCCCAGAACGCCGACAACCTCCTCTAGAGATCGGCGAAGGCCACACGATCTTCCACCAGGACCCATGCCTTGGCGTCAAGTTCGGCCTCCCTCGTCCTCATCTTCAGCTCCAGCTCCTCCAACCGGTTGTGCTCGGCAGCCTGCTTCTTCCCCAGCTCCACCAGTTCAGCATCTACGTTCTTGACGGCTTCCTCCTGGGCCTTCATCTCCTCCTCCTTCTCCTGGTGGAAGAGCACCTATCGAGCATGCTTGTCGTGCAGGCTCTGCAACTCGCCCTCCAGCTCTTGGCAGCGGTCACGGGCGGACTTGGCGTCCTTCAGCGCTGCCTCATGATCGGCTGCAGCGCTGGCGGCGCCTTCCTTGTCCTTCTCGAAAGCCGCAGCAGCTTGGCCCAGCACTGCGCGAACTGCTAGATCAGAGTGAAGCCAGCCAGAGGCTAGTTCCAGACGCCCGGCCACCAAGTGTGGGTCCACGCTCAGTAGATCCGCCCGCAGCTGGGTCGTCTCCGAGATGGCACGCTCCAAGATGGCAGCAAGAGCAAAAGGACTAGGAAGTGGAGATGCAGCGGAAGGAGGAAGCGACGTCATTACCAGGGCTTGGGAGACCATGGGTTCTAGAGCAGCTAGGACCTTGTTAGCTGTGCCAAGTACTGGCACCTCCGGAGCCGGAGGGGCCATGGGCGCTAACTCCACGCCGCGAGGCTCCTCTTGGCCTCGTGAGGACAACCGAACTGGGGAGACATGGGCGCTGCTGCTTCCTTTTCCTGTGGAGGGAGGCACGGCCGCCGAATCCTCCTTCCTCTTCTTCGCCGAAGGTGTCGGCCTGATCAACCAGGAGCGAACATCAGGAAACAATGAGCACGAGCAAGGACAGGGCGAAGCCCAGGACACATACCGATCCACTGCGACATATTCCACCGACCGCTAGAGAAGCTTGAGGCCTGACAGCTACGGGACCTGAGGGGCAAGCGTTCTGATACCGGTGGCGCCGGGCGTAGAGGAGCTAGAGCCGGATCCAGCCCCAGGAGGTGTCGGGGCGGAGGCAGAACCTCGGGCCACCAATGATGACCTACTCTTCATCGGGATAGGAGGTTGCTCCCCCTCCCTTTGGCGGGCATCGGCATCGGCATCATCAGGAAGGGCGCAGAGGATCTTGGCCTTGCTTAGAGGGGGAGTCTCCCCCACCTCTTCCAGGGTCTTCTCCGAGTCCTCCCTCTCTTCTCCTCCTCCGAGGGACTCACCAGAAGACACCTCCACCGGGTTCTGCGCCATAGGAGCTTGTGCAAGCGCCGACGGCACCAGCCCACGCGCATCAAAATTCGGCCTGGAGGCGACGAATTCCTGCGCTTGAACAGGGGAAGGAAGGCGCCAGCCGGGTACTCCTGGTTGTCCCCGACTATGAGGCGCAAGACGGCATCCAATTCGTCATCAGGCAAGTCCCCCGGCCGCAGGCGGGTCTTGGTTTCCTTTTCGTCAAGCTCCTAGAGGGGGCGCGCGCTCGCCTGGAGCAGGTGAGGGAGTCCTGGATTATGGGGTGTTCGGGTAGCCGGACTATACCTTCAGCCGGACTCCTGGACTATGAAGATACAAGATTGAAGACTTCGTCCCGTGTCCGGATGAGACTTTCCTTGGCGTGGAAGGCAAGCTTGGCGATGCGGATATTCAAGATCTCCTACCATTGTAACCGACTCTGTGTAACCCTAACCCTATCCGGTGCCTATATAAACCGGAGGGTTGTAGTCCGTAGGCAATCAACTCCATACACAACAATCATACCATAGGCTAGCCTCTAGGGTTTAGCCTCCTTGATCTCGTGGTAGATCTACTCTTGTACTACCCATATCATCAATATTAATCAAGCAGGAGTAGGGTTTTACCTCTATCGAGAGGGCCCGAACCTGGGTAAAACAGAGTGTCCCCTGTCTCCTGTTACCATCCGGCCTAGACGCACAGTTCGGGACCCCCTACCCGAGATCCGCCGGTTTTGACACCGACATTGGTACTTTCATTAAGAGTTCCTCTGTGTCGTCGCCTTTAGGCCTGATGGCTCCTTTGATCATCAACAACGATACGGTCCAGGGGGAGACTTTTCTCCCTAGACAGATCTTCGTCTTCGGCGGCTTCGCTCTGCGGGCCAATTCGCTCGGCCACCTGGAGCAGATCGAAAGCTACGCCCCTGGCCATCAAGTCAGGTTTGGAAGCTTAAACTACACGGCTGACATCCGCGGAGACTTGATCTTCGACGGATACGAGCCACAGCCAAGCGCGCCGCACTGTCTCGATGGGAATGATATAGCTCTGCCGCCAAACAGAGCCCTGGAGGCCGCGCACGCATCGGTTCTGACCATTGATTCGGAGCCTACTGCACCGATCGAGGATCGGCGGTTAGACGCTGCCTCAGGGGCTGCGATCTCAGAGGCGATTGAGCCGAACTCCAGCCCCGCACTCCGCATGGCCCATGACTCCGAGGAGCCGGATTCCTCTCCGATCTCCGGGCCCCCCGCGCCCCTGCCGATCGAATCCGATTGGGCGCCGATCATGGAGTTCACCGCCGCGGACATCTTTCAGCACTCACCCTTCGGCGACATCCTGAATTCCCTAAAGTCTCTCTCTTTACCAGGAGAGCCCTGGCCGGACTACGGTCAGCAAGGTTGGGATACGGACGACGAAGAAATTCAAAGCCCACCCACCACCCACTTCGTAGCCACTGTCGACGACTTAACCGACACGCTTGACTTCAACTCCGAAGACATCGACCGCATGGACGACGATGTAGGAGACGAACAAGAGCTAGTACCTGTAGGGCACTGGAAGGCCACCTCGTCATATGACATATATATGGTGGATACTCCAAAAGATGGAGATGGCGATGGAACAGTGGGGGATGACGCCCCCAAGAAACAGCCAAAGCGCCGGTGTCAGCGACGCCGCTCTAAATCCCGCCAAAGCAAAAACGGTGATTCCGGCACGGGAGATAATACTACCCCGGATAGCGCCGAAGAACACCCACCTCATCAAAATTCGGCACAGGAAGATGGAGAAGCCAGCCCTCATGAGAGAGCGGCAGACCGAGAGGTCGAGGATGATAACTATACACCTCCCTCCGAAGACGAGGCAAGCCTCGATGATGACGAATTCGTCATACCATCAGACCCTGCCGAACAAGCAGCCTCAAGAAAAAGCAGTAACAGCTTAGAGCTGCCCAAGAATTGCTAGCTGACAGATGGACTGAAGACCTTACAGCCGAAGAGTATGAACTCGAACGTGCCTCCAAGAGTTACCCGAAGCGCAGGCCGCTACCCCGATCAGAGGAGGAAGCACCTACATCACCAGCGCATGACATGGCAGACCGGCCACCTCGCGGCCGCGACAATGAGGCATGTCGGCCCTCCACCCAAGGCATGCCCCAACACCGCTCAACTAAGGCACAGGAAAATGCGCCCGACCTGCGAGACATACTGGAGGATAAGGCTAGACAAACAAGATCGATCTACGGATCGCGCAGGCGCCCTACGGCACGTGACAATGATCTTCACTCTGGATACAACAAACCTGGCCAGGCCGAACACAGCAGACATAGCTCTTCCGTGCTGCGTCGTGATATAGCCCAGTACAGAGGCGCCGCACACCCGCTATGCTTCACGAACGAAGTAATGGATCATAAAATCCCAGAGGGTTTCAAACCCGTAAACATCGAATCATACGATGGCACAACAGACCTAGCGGTATGGATTGAGGATTATCTCCTTCACATCCACATGGCACGCGGCGATGATCTACACGCCATCAAGTACCTCCCGCTCAAACTCAAAGGATCGGCCCGGCATTGGCTTAACAGCTTGCCAGCAGACTCAATCGGTTCTTGGGAGGACCTGGAAGCCGCATTCCTCGACAACTTCCAGGGCACTTACATGCGACCGCCGGATGCCGATGACTTAAGCCACATAACTCAGCAGCCAGAAGAATCGGCCAGACAATTCTGGACATGGTTCCTAACAAAGAAAAACCAGATAGTCGACTGTCCGGACGCAGAGGCCCTAGCAGCCTTCAAGCATAACATCCGCGGCGAGTGGCTTGCCCGGAACCTGGGACAGGAAAAGCCAAAGTCCATGACAGCCCTCACGACACTCATGACCCGCTTTTGCGCGGGAGAAGACAGCTGGCTAGCTCGCAGCAACAACTTATCAAAGAACCCTGGTAATTCGGACGCCAAGGACAAAAGTGGCAGGACACGTCGGAATAAGCAAAAACGCCACGTCAACAGCAACAGCAATGAAGACACGGCAGTCAATGCCGGATTCAAAGGCTATAAATCCGGTCAGCGGAAAAAGCCACACAAAAATAATACTCAGGGTCCGTCCAGTTTGGACCAAATACTCGATCGCTTGTGTCAGATACATGGCACGCCCGAAAGGCCAGCCAATCACACTAACATAGATTGTTGGGTGTTCAAGCAGGCAGGCAAGTTAAGGGCCGAAAACAGAGACAAGGGGCTACACAGCGACGACGAGGAGCCCAAGCCGCCGAACAACAATGGACAGAAGGGCTTTCCCCCACAAGTGTGGACGGTGAACATGATATACGCAACCCACATTCCCAAGCGGGAGCGGAAGCGTGCGCTACGGGACGTATACGCGATGGAGCCCGTCGCCCCAAAGTTCAACCCATGGTCCTCCTGCCCGATCACTTTTGATCGAAGGGACCATCCCACTAGCATCCGTCATGGCGGCTTCGCCGCATTGGTTCTTGACCCAATCATCGACGGATTTCACCTCACAAGAGTCCTCATGGACGGCGGCAGTAGCCTGAACCTGCTTTATCAGGATACAGTGTGAAAAATGGGCATAGATCCCTCAAGGATTAAGCCCACAAGAACGACCTTTAAAGGCGTCATACCAGGTGTAGAAGCCAACTGCACAGGCTCAATAACACTTGACGTGGTCTTGGGATCCCCGGACAATTTCCAAAGCGAAGAGTTAATCTTCGGTATAGTCCCATTTCGCAGCGGCTATCACGCCCTGCTCGGACGAACCGCATTTGCAAAGTTCAATGCGGTGCCACACTACGCATATCTCTAGCTCAAAACGCCAGGCCCTTGAGGAGTAATTACGGTCAACGGAAACACTGAACGCTCCCTCTGTATGGAGGAGCATACGGCGGCTCTCGCAGCGGAGGTACAAAGTAGCCTTCTCAGGCAATTCTCCAGTCCGACCACTAAAAAGCCAGACATTGCCATGCGTGCCCGGAGTAACCTACAGCAGGACCGCCTGACACACTCTGATCAAGCGTAGCAATGCGGCCCCAACCCCAGCTCTCGCGACATAGCAAAACTAGTACCTCGCGTACATAACTACGCCCTCGAAATGCCATGGGCACAGGGGAAGGGGCACAATAACGGCATGCCCAAAATACGGCTTAAAACGTACTAGGGGCTGCCGGATTCTTTTTTAAAAAAAATTCTTACTTTCAGGACTCCATACTTCGGACGACCTATTCAGCAATTCGACTGCCGCACAAACAATGCAAGATCCAGGGAAGCAGACAAGCCATGCCGTATTATGGAACTCCCAGGTGGTCTCTGTTACGAGCAGTATACCTGTTTTAAATACAATTCCGCGGCCTGCCCCTGGTCAGGACATACTGAATAGTCCAATATCTTTTGCTTATCGCACTATTTGTATCGTTCGGCTTCGATAAATAGCCTCTCTATAAACAATGCATAGCTTTTCGTCTATTTTTTGCATTATCCTCTCTTTTATATAAGTTCATTAATGACATGTTGCACCCGTACACTGTGGTACGACAAGTACGCCAGGGGCTTCAGTACCCTTCAAAATGGTGTGGGAAGTCCGTACACTTTCACAAGTGCGGCACCCCGAACTTATAGCATTATATGCATCGGCTCCGAATCATGATTTGGGTCAATAGTTGGGTTTGCCCGGCTCCTATGTTTTGGTGCCTTACGTTCCGCTCTATCGGCTAAGGTAGCACTAGGAGAACCACTGCGATTGTGCCCCGGTTGAGCTGGGTTAAGCACCTCAGTGGAGAAAGCTAAAACTGACTGTCATGATGAGGCGAGAGACCGGTCGCTGTTCGAGAGGTTTGTCGAGTCCCTAAAGACTTATGCCGCTTCGAGTGAGGAGCTGGATAACCCCAGCCAAGGCGTGGATAGCGCCCCGAACTCAGTCTTCCGAACTAGGGGCTTCACCGAAATTTAAAATTATAAAGTTCTATGGATGAGTGAGAGTGTTCAAGCATTATAGTCCGATTGCCTGGTTCGTCGTGCTGAGCGCCTCCCTCGAAGGACCCAAACATGGGAAAAAGAGCGCACAAGTTTATCACCGAACACCCCAGCACTAGTGGCATGGGGGCAGAAGCCGACGACTGGCCATCTCTCAATTTTTTTATAAACGGCCGCACAGAAAATAATATTTTAAATTCAATAAGCATTACTCAGCGCATATGAACAAGTTTTCAGCGCACAGGATAAACACGAGCAAGTTCATCCAAAAATTACATCTTTGGTGCATTCATCCGCCACAAGGTGGGCACCTGCAAGAACATCCTTATAGTAGTTCTCGAGCTTGCGATGCTCCTTCCCCAGTGGCGGCCCGTCCCTCACAAGCTTCTCACCGTCCAGCTTACCCCAGTGCACCTTTGCACGGGCAAGGGCCTTACGGGCACCTTCGATGCAGACGGAGCGCTTGACGACCTCGAGCCTTGGATAGGCCTCCACCAGCCGCCGCACCAGCCGGAAGTAGCTCCCAGGCAGGGCCTCTCTGGGCCACAGCCGAACCATGAAGCCCTTCATGGCCTGTTTGGCCGCCTTGTGGAGCTCGACCAGCTGTTTCAGCTGGTCGCTCAAGGGCACAGGGTGTCCGGCCTCAGCATACTGAGACCAGAACACCTTCTTCGTCGAGCTGCCCTCTTCAGCTCGGTAGAATGCGGCGGCGTCGGATACGCTGCGGGGAAGATCCGCGAATGCCCCTGGAGAGCTCCGGATTCGGGTAAGTAACAAGTACTTTACTTTTATATTTCTGCTTTGCATGAAGAATGCCTTACCCGCTGCTATCTTTTTCACCTCCTCCAACTCTTGGAGGGCCTTTTGGGCTTCGGCCTTGGCAGACTTGGCAGACTCAAGGGCCGTCGCGAGCTTGGATGCTTGGGTCTTTGACTCAAGCTCCAAACTCTCATGTTTTTTCATGAGAGCCTGAAGCTCTTGCTGCACCTCGCCGACCTGAGTCCCAAGTTTCTCCCGCTCGGTGCGCTCCGCGGCCGTTTTCTTTTCGGCCTCAGATAGCGCCTGCTTGAGGGTCACCACTTTAGTCGTGGCCCCTCCAATAAGCAGTACAATCCTGTTATTTCTTGAAATCACGCCTCTCTATAGGCACCCTTTTTAGTAAGGTATTTCTTACCTTCTTTCTCCTCGAGCTGCTGCTTGGAAAGGCCGAGTTCTTGCTCGGTCCGCTCGAGGTCCTGCTTTAGGACACCCACCTCCGCAGTCAGTGCGGCGGTGGATAGCAGCGAAGCCTGCATACGCATATTGACTCTTTTTGTTAGACTCCTGCGAAATTTACTAGATCCTCTATTCGGCTTTTCTTTCCGAACGCCAAACAGAGCATCAGGGGCTACTGTCTATGCGGTAATATTTTTACATATTTTTTACTTACCTCGAAGCTTGTTAGGAGGCTAGCGCAAGCTTCACTCAGTCCGCTCTTGGCGGACTGGACCTTCTGGATCACCATACTCATAATAGTACGGTGTTCCTCGTCGATGGAGGCGCCTTCAAGCACCTCCAGCAGATTGTCCGGCACCTCCGGTTGGACGGAGGCTGCCGGCCCAGAAGGCTTGCTCCTCTTTGAAGGAGTTCGCCTGCCGCGGTCTGGAATCGTTGAAGATTCCGGCACGGTGTCTGGCTTAAAGCCGGACTTGGAGCCTTGGGGGGGTCTTATCCCCTTTACTCCTGGAGTCCAGGAGGTCGCCTTGCGGCTCCTCCAGGACCACTTCCTCCTGCCCCGGAGCTCGTTGCGACGCCACTTCAGCATCATCCGTAGTGCGGGGGGAGACAAGGGTGGAACTGAGTTCACGTTCGATGAATCCGGGGAGCCGCTCGACGACTCGTTGAGTTCGGCCCGGGGCGGGCTGCATGATTGTATTCGACATTAGGGAAAGCTGTGCAACAAAAGGAATATCATGATTTACTCTGGTATCCAAACACTTACGATTTTGCTGGACGCCTGGCCCTGTCCGGCCACTCCTCTTCGTCCTCGTCGGCGTCGGCGGCGTAGTCTGGCGGAGGGGTCTTCCTCTTCTTGGACCCTTCGGCCTTCCCCCTTGGGGCAGCCTTCCTTTTCTTTCCTCCCTCCGCTGGGGGGGAGAGCTTTCTTCTTCCTCCTCCTCGTTTTCACGGGGAGGAGTGCGTCTCAGACTCGTCAGATGACGAGTCCGACAACACCATGTTGCGGGTACTCTTTCGAGTCCCCGTGGTCTTCTTCTTCTTGGCCTTCTTTTCCGGCACCACATAAGGCGCCGGAGCCAGCAGCTTCACTAATAGAGCTGGGGCTGGGTCTTCGGGCAGCGGAGCCAGACAGTTAATCGGTCCGGATACCGCCCGCCAAGCCTGTCAAAGGTAAGGGAGTTTAGATCCCGCATAGAGTTAAACTATGAAAAAAGCTGAACATCCTGTAAAAGGTGAAGATAGCTTACCTCGCTAGCACGACGCTGCGAGCTGTATCCGCGGTCCTCGGAAGCGGATGCGGGAGCCTCGGCACCTTTGATTAGCACCTTCCAGACGTCTTCGTACGTCATGTCGAAGAGCCTGTTAAGGGTTCGGTGCCGTGCCGGGTCAAACTCCCATAGAGTAAAGTCCCGTTGTTGACACGGGAGGATTCGGCGAACGAGCATGACCTGGACTACATTTACAAGCCTGATTGACTTGTTTACCAGGGTCTGGATGCATGTCTTCAGTCTGGTCACCTCCTTCTCGTTGCCCCATGATAGGCCCGTCTCTTTCCAGGACGTGAGCCGCGTGTAGGGTCCGGATCGGAACTCGGGGGCTGCGATCCATTTCGGATCGCGTGGCTCGGTGATGTAAAACCACCCGGCTTGCCACCCCTTTAGGGTCTCTACGAAGGAGCCCTCGAACCACAGGACGTTGGCAATCTTGCCTGCCATGACGCCTCCGCACTCCGCCTAGTTGCCGCGCACCACCTTGGGCTTGACGTTGAAGGTCTTGAGCCAGAGGCCGAAATGGGGGCGGACGCGGAGAAAAGCCTCGCACATGACGATAAACGCCGAGATGTTGAGGATGAAGTTCGGGGCCAGATCGTGAAAATCTAGGCCGTAGTAGAACATGAGCCCCCGGACAAATGGATGAAGTGGAAAACCTAGTCCGCGGAGGAAGTGGGGAAGGAATACTACCCTCTCATGGGGCCTTGGGGTGGGGACAAGCTACCCCTCCTCGGGAAGCCGGTGTGCGATGTCTTTGGACAAGTATCCAGCCTTCCTAAGCTTTTTTACGTCACCTTCCGTGACGGTGGAGACCTTCCACTTGCCTCCCGCTCCAGACATCACTGGAGAAGGTTGAGGTGGGAAGTGCGGGCTTGGGCGCTGGAGCTCGAGTGCGCAGGAGATGGATAGGCAAAGGAGGAAGAAGGCGTAGGTAAAAAGGTGGATCCTTATCCCCTTATATGGGCGGATGCGGTTGTGCGTCCCCACCTGCCTAATAAAACTCGCTTGCCTCCCAAGCGCCATGGTAAATGGCGCAGTTAGGGTTACCCACGCCCGTATCGATGAGAATCCCGTAAAAGGGGAACACAATCTCTGCTTTGACAAGACGTGCCAAGGAAACCGCCTCGCCGAACATGCTGAGGTGGGAAAGTAAAAACGATTCGAGTAAAGGACTTGGCCGTAGTGTGATAGCGCACTGCGGAATACGTCAGCAGATTTGATTTGTGTTAGTATTATTCTCTCTATGGCAATATGTGGAAGCTTATTTTGCAGAACCGGACACTGCTCTTGGTGTTTACGATCTTCTACGAAGGACTTGGAGGGGGAACCCGCCTTGCAATGCCGAAGACAATTTGTGCGCCGGACTTGTCGTCATTGAAGCCTGGTTCAGGGGCTACTGAGGGAGTCTTGGATTAGGGGGTGTTCGGGTAGCCGGACTATACCTTCAGCCGGACTCCTGGACTATGAAGATACAAGATTGAAGACTTCGTCCCGTGTCCGGATGGGACTTTCCTTGGCGTGGAAGCCAAGCTTGGCGATGCGGATATTCAAGATCTCCTACCATTGTAACCGACTCTGTGTAACCCTAACCCTATCCGGTGCCTATATAAACCGGAGGGTTGTAGTCCATTGGCAATCAACTCCATACACAAAAATCATACCATAGGCTAGCCTCTAGGGTTTAGCCTCCTTGATCTCGTGGTAGATCTACTCTTGTACTACCCATATCATCAATATTAATCAAGAAGGAGTAGGGTTTTACCTCCATCGAGAGGGCCCGAACCTGGGTAAAACAAAGTGTCCCGTGTCTCCTGTTACCATCCGGCCTAGACGCACAGTTCGGGACCCCCTACCCGAGATCCGCCGGTTTTGACACCGACAGCGGGGCAACCCACAGCATCAAGAACTCCCTCAGGAGCATCGCCCCCATCACCTTGGTCGTCCTCACATTCCCCGGCCTCAGATCGGTCATCATCTGCCCCAGCACCAGCGATGCCCGCTCGTCGCACTAAAAAAATACACTTCCGTGATGATACGTGTTTGTCACAGTAGGTCATGTTTTCTGTCATGCATGTACATCCATGACAAATTTATGACAGAATCAAGATAGTCATACATGTGCTGTTGTAGAACTGTTCCATGACATTGCCAAAATTATCATCACGGAAGTGTCCACTTCCATGACGATAAATCACGCGTCACAGAAGTGCTTTCGTCAAGGGTGACCGACACGTGGCATCCATCGTAACGGAACGCTGTTAAGCTATCAGATCAGATTTTTATCCGATAACCCATTAACAGCCACGACCAATGCCGATTTTCCACGTGTAAAATTCTCATTGGCTGACGGATCCACGCGTCAGCTCCGCGTTGGCACAGGTGTCACTCATCCAACGGTCAAGATGGGCCTATGATATGTTGACACGTGGACCGGCCCAAAAGTGGCCCATAAAGTTTAAATGGGCCGGCCCAACCGAAGGCCCATAAGATTTAGCGGACCATAATGGGTCGGCTCGGCTAAAGGCCCACAAAATTTAGCAGACCATAATGGGCCGGCCCAGCTAAAGGCCCACATGATTTTGCAGACCATAACGGGCCGGCCCAGCTAAAGGCCCACAAGATTTTGCGGATCACAATGGGCCAGCCCAGCTAAAGGCCCACAAGATTCTACCGACCATAATGGGCCGGCCCAGCTAAAGGCCCAACATTCTCTCTCAAATCGGCCCGTCAATGGCCTGTCCTAAACTTGTCATCAACGCGGCCCATGGTCTCTTCTGGCCCGTTAACAGTCTGCTAAGTAATTGGGCCGAATTACGGCTCGATGTATTTCCGGCCTGTTAAAGGTCCGGCTTCATTTGGCCCATTTACATGCCATCAAAACTTTCGGCCCATAAACGACCATGAAGGATTTGGGTCATATTCGGCCATGTCTGACATTCGGCCTGTTAGAGGCCCACTATAGCTTTGGGCTATTTTCGGCCTGTTGTCATTTTCGGCATGTTAACGTCGGACGTAAACCATGGGCCATATGTGGCCCAACGTCATATTGTGCCCATTAACGGCCCATATAAAAATGACGATAATCTAGCCTGACCGAAGTTCCGGCCTGTTACAGGCTCGTTGTCACACCCTAGCTAGTTCAAGCATTAGTGCATCATGTTTAAATTCTTCTTAAATTTGAATTGGGGAAGACAGAACCCCCAACACCCCCCTGGAAACAACTAGGGTTTACTAAAATTATTTTCAATGAACCTGAAATGCCCTTCCAAAAAGTTCACCCTCTTTGTCCTAGGTTAGAACCTCTGGCAAAATTGGTGCACAATTTTCTAGGTCAACAGAAGTTCATTGAATTAAATCATAAGTATTTGAATTTGGGCATTTAAATGCTATAAAATAATTTAAATGCTCAAATAATTCTGGGAATAAATGTTTCCTGTTGGAAATAATCTAAACAGAGGCCACATTTATTTTTAGGATTTTTGGAAACATTTTAGTATTTTTAATAAAGCTAAACAGTTGCAGTTAAATAGAAAACAGAAACAAAATCAAAAAAAAGAGAGAGAGGGAAGTTTACCTGGGCCTTACCTGGCTCGGCCCAGGTCGACTGGCTCTACCAGTCGTCGTCCTCCTCGTGCCAGGAGGCAGGGGCGCATGCTCGCCGCGCGCCGGCCATGCGCCGGCCACCTCCTGCTTCTGCCGACGCCCGGGAGATGCCTAGGAGTGCCACGCGACCCCCACGTCTCCCTCTTATCCTCGCTCACTCTCCCCCTCATCTCCCTCATCCTCTCCCGCGATGGCCGAGCGCGTCCCTCGCCGCCGATCGCCGTAGTCGCCGCCAGAGACATCCCTTCGCCCCTCCGACGAGCCCATTAGCTCTGCCTCGACTCCCTCGCCCTCCCCACCGAGCCATGCATCGCTAGAAGCCCTGCAACGCCGCCTTCGCCCTCGTCTTCAACCTCGGGCACCCGAGCCATCTCCGGTCGATTTGCCGCCGCCAGGACCTCCACTAGCTCGCTAACCCCCTCTCCGACCCCGCTGTGAGCTCCTCTTCCTCTTCCCCTAGCTCCCGTGCTCGTTTCGCCCCTGTAGCCGCCATTTCCACCACACCCGAGAGCTCCTCGCCGCCGGCCATGGCGCCGTCGTGGCCAGAGCCACAGTGGCTTGAAGCCAAGCTCGCCATTGTGCTCAGCGTAGCACCAGGAACTCGTAGCCACCCCCAGCTCCTTCTCCCGTGCACCGTAGCCTCAAAACCGACCTCGCCCGAACTCCAGCTGCCGCCACAAGCTCGATTCCTGCGAGCTCGCTCCACCCCATCTCCTCCCACTTGCCCCACTAGATGCGTGCGAGCCCCAGCTACGCGTAGCACTTCTCTGCCGTCGATTTGGTCACCGGAGGACCAAATCCGAAGCCCTCCGCCGTCTCGGGCCTCGCCGGCGTCGAGTTGCCGGTGAGTTGACCCAGTTTGACCCCTGGGTGGGCCCGGGTAGACCCTCCTGAGTCTATGACAGGTGGGGCCGGTCTGCTAACTAATTTAGGATTAGTTTTAATTAATTTCAATTAATCAGTCACTGACATGTGGGCCCAGGCCCCACTGACAGCTAATTAGTGTTAATCTAATCCTGCTAATTAGCTGAGAGGCTGACATAAGGGGCCCACCAGTCAGGTTTGACCTGGGCTGGCGCCTTTGACCTGCTGAGGTCAGCATGACGCAATGCTGACGCAGTAATGCATTTCTGGATTTATTTTTATTCAGGAAATTACAGAAAATGTTTACAACTTCTAAAAATCATAGAAATTCAACCGTAACTCCAAATGAAATAATTTATGTATGAAAAATTATCAGAAAAATTCAATATATCCATCTGTAATGGTTTCATGCATGACAAAACAAGTTTACCTTGCTGTTTAAGCAGAATAAGGAAATGCACTATTAAGGCCATGTTTAATGAGCTAATATTAGAATCTTTGATTCAAATGAGTTCATCCCTTTCTATGTTAGCTTGCATTAGGCCAAGACACATTAATATTGCCCTGTCATAGCATGCATCATATTGTTGCATATCGTCATGTGTTGATTGTGTTCCGATGTGTTCTTCATGGTAGGTTCTGCCTCCGAGGATATTCACGAGTATCCAGCTGAAGGGCAGTATTCCACTACCACTCCATCAGGCAAGCAACCATTGATCATTCTGATACAAACCCATGTTCTCGCTTCTGCTCTTGTTTACTGCATTAAGACAACGCGTTTCAAACTACTGTGTGCTACGGTAGTTGAACCCTTATCCTCTCCATGACCTGTCATTGCCATAGTAACTAGATGAAACCCACTAGAATGTGTAGGAGTTGATTGAGCCATGTTTTGTGATTCCTACCTTGCTATGCTTGCTATGCTTAGAGTTGTGTCAGGTCTGGTTCATCTGGGTGATGGGCTAGAGTGAAATGCTTATGTCGGTAATGTGAGGAATGTGTTGAACATGTTTTGGTGAAGGTATCAATGAGAGGCCATGTAGGAGTACATGGTGGGTTGTTTCATTGAGGCCGTCCCTAAGAACTGAGATTTGTATGCGTGATTTAAGATTCAGCTACTACCACACATTGGGCCCTGAAATATGACCCCGCTCGACTTACTGACCCCTCTCGCCTCTGTCCAGGAGTTGCAACTAGTTTCTGGTGTTTGTAGGACATGTGTTGGCGGTCGTGCGTAGCGCTGACCCTAGGGGTGGGCTATGATGCGGTAGATACACTGTGGCCGGGTATGCCGGGCGCCCGTTGGGCGTCTCGGGACCCTGTACACATCGTTTAGGGCCGTTGAGGACACCCCGGCCGGATTTCCTTGCGGATGGAACCTGAATAGGCGATAAACCTGGACTAGAGACTTGTGAGGTTAGTCAGGTCGTGGTCTACACCCACGTCGGTTTTCGCTTGAAGTCTGCCGAGCACATGTCGTGTGCAGACGCTAAGTGGTGGAAACATGTGTGACGAAGTACACCACTGCAGGGTATAAAACTATTCGAATAGCCGCGTCTGTGGTAAAGGACTACTTGGTTGCCTATACAGTTCATAGACAAGTTAATGGATACTACTAAAAGACTCTAGATAAGTGTGAGTACCGAGGATGGCCCTCTCGTAGGATGACGAGGGAGGATCCCTGGTGGAGTATTGTGTTGGTGAGTAGTGGACTCGTGTGCGAAAACTATTTTACTAGAGAAGTTCCGTAGGATAGTTTAGCCAAGAGTCAAAGCTGGCTTGCTGCAAGAACCCCACCACCTTCTTGAGAATGAGCATGTATAGTAGGTTCTGATGTAAGACTTGCTGAGTACCTTTGTACTCATGTTTTCTCAATTACTGTTTTCAGACGACAACACCGCCCCCTCCGATGGGTTCTACGTAGACCTTGACTTCGACGAGTGACTAGCCACCCAGGTGGTGATCCTGTCCATGGAGGGCCCTATGTAGATAGACAGGCTTCGAGAAGCCTTCTTTCTTTCTAGAGTCTGTACTCAGACTAGTTGCTTCCGCATGTGCTTGTATGATTGTATGACTTGAGTGTCGGGTCATGTGACCCCTATCTGTATGAACATGTTATGTATGGCTCTCTGGAGCCTTTAAATAAAGTACTTGAGTTGTAGAGTTTTGTTGTGATGCCATGTTGTATGTACTCATATCGGGCATATTATGTGTATGATTGAAATGCTTGGTATGAGTGGGATCCGACAATCTAGTTGTTTATCCTTGGCAGCCTTTCTTATGGGGAAATGTAGTCTAGTGTTCCTCGAGCCATAGTAGTCCGCTACAGCCCGGTTCACCGGAGTCCTGCTAGCCCAGCACTACTGTTCGAGACACTTGACTGGCCGGCATGTGTTTCACTTTGTTCCTATGTCTGTCCCTTCGGGGAAATGTCACGCGGTGACTTCCGGAGTCCTCCCTAGCCTGCTACAGCCCGGGTTCCCCGGAGTCCTGTTAGCCCAGTGCTACAGCCCGGAATCACTCGTTGATGACCGACATGCTCGATGTGATTCATGTATGCCTGTCTCCATAGGTCTGTGCCGCTTTGTGTTCACGACTAGCCATGTCGGCCCGGGTTCTCTGTCATATGGTTGCTAGCGACACTATCATATACGTGAGCCAAAAGGCGCAAACGGTCCCGGGCCATGGTAAGGCAACACCCGTGGGATACCGTGCGTGAGGCCGCAAAGTGATATGAGGTGTTACCGGCTAGATCGATGTGACTTGGAATCGGGGTCCTGACACTCGTGTATTAGGTCGGCGCATTTACGGCCCGTCCGAATTTCAGCCTCTCAAAGATCCGCATCGTAAATGGGCCACCATTTCGGCCTGCTAAGTCCAGTGGGTTATTTGGCACAATCAGGGCCCAATCTCACTTTCGGTCTATTAAAGGCCCATGTTTTCTATGGGCTCTAGATATTTACACCTGTAAACGGCCTATTTTTACTGAGGGCCCAAATTACGTTTAGGCCTGTTAAAGGCCCACTATGGGCACATGCCTACCAGAAAAATATGAAAGCTTATGCTGATTTAGGCCTAGATAGTTTTAGTGGGCTACATGCCAATTTCGGCCCGTAATCGTTTTTAGCCCAATTGGAATGGGCCCGACGAATGTTGGCATGTTGGGCTCCTAGGAAGCTTTCGGCCGAATACATTACTAAGATAAACCTACACTATACAAAAATAGCGTCGTAATTACTGCAGCCTGAGGCAGCATCATAAATGTTGTATCACAACAAAATAAATTCCAACCATACAACAAAAAGGCATGTTGGCATAAAATTTACAATCCTTCCAGATAAAAGCACCATTAGATGTATAGAAGCATAGATCATTTGACCTGAGTGCTAATGTTTCAGGCTGTAGAATCTGATGGAGCAGCACGATCTCCACCTTTTTTCGCCATTGCTCTTGAACAACGAAGCGAATGTCTGATAGTCTGGTTTCAAAACCATTCATATCTTGACGACATTTCTCAACCACTATTCTTGTTTCCGAAACAACGTCCATTAGGGATTGGACTTGTGTCTGGAGCATAGATATATCACTCTGTCTAGCAGGAAGATTTTGTTCAGTAGGCGATTTGGACGAGGTTACCTTGACAACCAACCGAGAATTACGTAGGAAGGTGCTTTTTGCACTGTTAGTGGAGAGATACTGACGCACTGCAGCAAGAGGTGACATTGTGCCTGTAGTAGCCTCGTCACCTTCAGGTGGTTGTGGTTGTTCAATCATTTGTTCCATAGCTTCCTGAAAGTTTGAACTTGTAGATTAGTGTACCAGATAAGTTACTAATGAGATAAAAACAAACAATTAGGTTAAACGTTTATACATAACTTATTTTGGTGAAATACTGTAATACATTAGCATGTATTGTAGTGCCAACTACATAATAAAATCACTTTCGGAACATATGTCCATGTAGCATGCCTACTGTATTGTCTATTTCCTCACATTCGTTGACATCTAAGGATAAAGAGACATGGTTTAAAGTAGGATCAACATAGTATGACATCATTCATATCATGGGCAAACAGATATAAAACAAACAGGCTATTTTATCATTGTGTGCGCACGTGAACATAACAACTAGATTACAGATCAAGGCCAAAAGAATATCCTTCATATCTTTTAAACCAAGTAAGGTGAAATGATATGTTAAGACAACTGTGAATAAAAGTGAACAGAGTAACTGACATTGGCTGCAAACCAAGTAGTTAAATGGACACATCACGGTACCAATCAGTTCAAGGCAGGAGGAGTAAGGACTTACAATAGTGGCTTGAACTGGTTTGCTCATTCCCTTCATCTTGCTGGTGTGGCAATCCTTGAAGATTTGCACTGCATTCGGTTCAGGTTCTTTTTGGTCCGCACGGGCTTTCCTCTGTATTTGGAACAAGTCAATATAGATATGATAATATGGCACAAAAAGAAGAAGGAAGTAGCAGCTATTTACACGAGCCTTGCAGTGTGCAATATAGCTATGAGATCCTGTTGTCTGTTGGAATTTCACTTTAGAACGGTTGGTTTTGTTCTTCAAACAGTTAGCCTAGTAGAAGATACACTTGTAAGGCACATACATAAATACAAGTTCAATATGTGGTCTGATCAAATACATATAGCCTACCTGATACTTTGGATCAGAACAGTGTTTAACGAGGGCTGTCCAGTCTTCATCTGTAATATATTCCACTGGAGATGTTTGGGCGATTTCATTGTTAGCCTTGCCTTCAAAGTGAGATTTTCTAAGGTGGTACCGATACTGTCACAGAGCAGACTGAAAAACATGAGTGCATGCTTGTCTAGTTGCATCATCTTTCGGATCCAAATTGAACCTCATCTGTTGAAAAAAGAATGTGAGTCTTATTAGGAGGAAGCTAGAAAGTATGGGACAGAGCAAAACAATATTACTAATTGCGATGAATAACATTACTTACGGATAAATGGTGAAGGAAGGTGTTAAACTGGGTATTGTCTTTCTCATTCCTGTAGTGGATCCACGTTGGGAGGATACGTGCATGACACCTAACGGCAACGGCTGCCTCTGATACTAACTTGGCTGACTCTGTAGCATCACGTGGCCTTTTTAAACCTGCCTCAAAATGGATCTCCATTCTTCCTCCTTTAGATTTTGTTAATCTGTCAAGCATTATCCCTGATGTCTGTTTCCGCTTGGGCCGTGGTGCTAGTTCAACAACGAATATGGAAAGTGTTAGTGTACATCAAACTGCGAGAGTACATATAAAGGAGCATGCAACTGCAACTTGACTCGGTCAGGTACCATCTTGGTGTTGATGCTCATGAGGTTCATCTGATCTTGCCAAGTCCTGTTGTGTCAGCAGTGCTTCAGAAGTAGTGTTAGGTGTGAAGGCAGCTTGGGAACTGGCCAGTTCCGGAGCAAACAAACGAGTAACTGGTTGAGATGCTGGTACAGTTGAAGCGGATGCTGCAGCTAGTGGAGCAGGTGATACTGTGTTTGTAGATTTAGCCGATGGACTTGGACCTTCTACTGCACTATAAGTACCAGCAGAATCTCGACGGCAGAACCTTTTCCGTTTCACCCGACGAGTAACAGCACTCCCTACTATATTATTTTCCTTGCTCTTTTTTGACTTTGCCATGTCAAGCTGTACCCACAACACAAAAGAATAAAATAACTCTTCAGAACCCATTGATGCATGATGCAGACAAGCACTACTTTAATGTAAGACAACGTATGAGGGTGGAATATGTAAGAAAAACAAGACGGCATGACATATTCACAGCTACGATGTGCAAACTAAGCAGAAGGATTTTCAAGAAAATAGAAGTAATGCAAGCTAGACACCATATGAAAGATGCAACCAATATTACTCTGCCAAGTTAAAAGTGTCTTGTCATAAGTGGCAATTCAAAAAATTAGAAGCAGTACAACATAGAAATCAATGCAAGATGCAACCACTATCAAACTGCCATGTTAAAAGCGTCCAATCATGAGTGACTGATGCGGGATACACAACAACAGTACTTTGATCTAAGAACTTGGTATGATAGATAGATGCAGTGTATTCTAGGCACAGAAAGCCATGTCATATGCACATGTATAACGTATAAAGTCAGCAGGTGCAATTTAATCAAAATAGAAGAAATACAAGCTAGACAACATATGCAACATGAAACCAATTATCACACTGTCAACTTAGAGCAAGCACCTGCGATGGTGGAGTACGGGAGATGAACTCATCATGTATAATTGGGACTTCAACTTCATTAGCAGTAGCAGTGGAAAATCTAGAGAGTCTCTGTTTGCGTCGGTGCCGAGGACCACCAACATCCCCTAACTTACTCTTTTCCTTCCTATTTTCTGATATTGCCTTATGAAGTCATAACCACAAGAAGAAGAATAAAATTAGCTCTTCATAACTGGTTGATGCATGATACAGACGAACACTACTTTGATGTAAGGCAAGCGCATGATAGGAGGATGGAATATATACAAAAAAGACAGCGTTTCCTATTCACACGTACGATAGGAGGATGGAATATGTATGAAAAACAGTAAATGGAAGGCATTTCAACAAAATTAGAAGAAATGAAAGCTAGGCACCATATGAACATGCAACCAATATCACTCTATCAGGTAAAAAGTGTCGCGTCGTAAGTGCCATTTCAAGAAATTAGAAGCAGTACAAGCTAGAAGACAATGCAAGATGCAACCTACATCACAGTCCCAAGTTAAATGTGTCTTATGGGTAAGTGATCATTGCAGGTATAAGTTGTAAGCAACGCAGATGCAATTCAACATAATCAGAAGCAATACAAACTAGACATCATACGGAAAACGCAACCACGTATAACAGTTCCAAGTAAGAGCAAGCACCTGTGATGGTGGAGTAGGGGAGATGTGCTCATCATGTACACGTATGTTCTAGAAACAGGAACACGTGTCATATTCACAGGCATTATGTGTAAAGTAAGCAGATGCAATTCAAGTTAGAAGCAATACAAGCTAGACATCATACATAACATGCAACCACATATAATAGTGTCAAGTTAGAGCAAGCACCTGTGATGGTGGAGTAGGGGAGATGTGCTCATCATCTACACATCTACGTTGACTGTCCAGCCTTGTGTTGTCTTGAATCTTGTAGGGAGGATGCTGGAGTAGAATCTGTAGAGACCCCTTGTTTGAGTTGCTCTGAAGGACCACCATCATCCACTGCCAGACTAATTTCCTTCAGCTGTAATGATTTTGCATTGTGAAGTCAAACCGATAAGAAAAAGGAATAAAATTCGCTCGTCGGAACTCATTCATGCATGATACTGACGAACACTACTCGGATGAAAGGCAAACACATGATGCGAGGATGGAATATGTATGAAAAACAGGATGGTGTGACATATTCACACCTATGATGTGGTAACTAAGCAGAAGGCATTTCAACAAATTAGAAGCACAACAAGCTAGACACCATATGGAAGATGCAACCAATATCACTCTGCCAAGTTCAAACTGTATGGCGTTTCAACAAATTAGAAGCAGTACATGCTAGAAATCATATGCAAGACAGAACCAATATCACAGTGGTGACTTAAAGGTGCCTTATCATAAGATATAGTATGTACCAAAAATAGGAAAGCGTGTCATATTCACATGTATCATGTGTAAGCTAAGCAGATGTAGTTTACACTAATTAGGAGCAATACGAGCTAGACACCGTATGCAACATGCAACCAGATATCACACTGCCAAGTTAGAGCAAGCACCTTGGATGGTGGAGTAGGGGAGCGGAGACTTGGACCTAGTAATGCACTATCAGTACAAGGAGAATCGATACAGATGCTCCGTTTACGTTGCTGCAGACGACCACCATCATCGCCTTCCTTACTCTTTTCCTTCCTCTTTCTTGATTTTGCCTTGTCAAGTCAAACCCACAAGAAAAAGGAATAAAATTTGCTCTTAAGAACTCATTGATGCATGATACTGACGAAAACTACTTTCATGTAAGGCAACCGCATGATAGGAGGATGGAATATGTATGAAAAACAGGACGGCGTGACATATTGACATGTATGATGTATGAAGTGTAAACTAAGAACAAGGTGCTTGAACTTGTTAGAATCGATGCAAGCTAGAAACCATATGAAAGATGAAACCAATATCACTATGCCAAATTAAGAGGGTGCCCTAACAAATGTATTTGACCAAATTAGAACAATACATGGCAACAGGCTAGAAATAATATGCAATATGCAACGAATAAAGGTGACTCATCGTAAGTGATTGATGCAGGATACAGAAGAGAGGTAGTTTCATGTAAGAACAAGGTTAACACATAGATGTAGTGTGTACCAAAAATAGGAAGGCATGTCATATTCACAAGTATAGTGTGTAAACTAAGCAGATGCAATTTACCCTAATTAGAAGCATTACAAGCTAGACACCGTATGCAACATGCAACCACATATCACACTGCGAAGTTAGAGCAAGCACACGTGATGGTGGTGTAGGGGAAGTGCGATCTTCAGGTACAGAGCTACGTTCAATATCTTCATTTAGGCTTGTTGTTTCTTGAGAATCATGTGGAGAGGATGAAATTGCATTCTTTATAAGAGTATTGCGTCTCATATTAACGAACACGCGTGACTGTCTCATCATAAGCGATAGACGCAGGATACACAAGAACAGTAGTTTGATGTAAGAACATGGTGTGATAGGCAGATGTAGTATGTACCAAAAATAGGAAGGCATGTCATATTCACATGTATAATGTGTAAGCTAAGGAGATGCAATTTAACAAATTACGAGCATTGATGAGGGATACACAAGAAAAGTAGTTTGATGTAAGAACATGGTTAATAGAAAGACGTAGTATGTACCAAAAACAGGAAGGCATGTCATATTCACAGGTATAATGTGTTAACTAAGCAGATGCAATTTACCCTAATTAGAAGCATTACAAGGTAGACACCATATGCAACGTGCAACCACATATCACACTGCCAAGTAAGAGCAAGCACCTGCGATGGTGGTGTGGGGGAATTGCGGTGATCAACTAGAGAGCTACGTTGAATATCTTCATTTAGCCTTGCTATTTCTTGAGAATCATGTGGGGAGGATGACACTACACTCTTTAAACGAGTATGGCGTCTCACAGTAACCCACCCAGGTGACTGTCTCATCATAAGTGATCGACGAGGGATACAAAAGAGCATTAGTTTGATGTACGAACATGGTTAATAGACATATGTAGTATGTATAAAAAAACAGGAAGGCATGTCATTATCAAAGGTATAATGTGTAAAGTAAGCAGATGCAATTTAACCAAATTGGAACAATACAAGCTAGACACCATATGCAACATGCAACCACATTTGACAGCGCGAAGTTAAAGCAAGCACCTGGGATGGTTGTGTGTGGAAATTGAGATCATCAACTGCAGAGCTACGTTTACTGTCTCCAACTGCTGACACTTCACCCGTTAGAGCGTTGGAACACTTAGTGCTTATCTTCGAATTACACTGGAGCGACTTCTGTCTTTTCTTTTCTGCATTCATCAACATTGTGTCAGACTCTGAAATACCCATGCATAAAAAAACAATTAGTACAGTGTAAAGGTAGCAGATAGCAGGTCGGTGAGAAATAAATGACGGGAGACATATGATAGCTCTACAACATGCATGGCACACTAAATTACTACAGGATTCTATGAAAATAACAGTCGGCTGAAAGCAAATAGGTCATTCCATTTTTTCTGCACCATCCGATGTACAAAGAATGGGCAGATCGCCTTCATCTACCTCCAGCCAGTCAGTGTTGACGATCTTCCTCGAAACGCCAGTGACCACCAGCCCAGTATTCCTCCCCTGCCTGCGCCCTCCCCTCGACCTCACCGCACCGCCGTGCTTGGCACCGCCTCTCCGGCCATCCATTCAAGCCCCGCCGACCTCCAGATCGGGCGCAAGCAGCTCCTGCACCCCACACCCCTATGATAGACACCGATGCATCGCTTCCCTGGGGAACGGGCGGACTAGGTGCTCTGCGCCTAAGCGGGTGCTGCTTCTTTTAATTGCGGTTCGACTGACCCTGAATTGAAATCCAGGCGAGCTACTGACCTCTAGCAAAGGTGAAATAGTAAAAGGGAGGAAACCTTGTGCATTTAGTATCACGAAGAAGATGCAGTAAGAAGCGCTCAACTAGTTTCTTTCGTGGGATGAATACGGTGTGAGCGGAGACATAAGATTTGCACGAATAAGGGAAGAGGAGTACCTCTTTCTGCTGGAAGTGTTGTGTCCTCCTTCTGTTTTTCCGATGATCTTCTTGTTGTTCGCCGGAAACCAGAAGTTGTGGAGGACGGTGCAGCCTTGGACGAACCCATGGCCAAGTTGTTGAGTGTGGTGCGGTGGCCGTCTGTCGGAGGCAGGGAAGCAGATCGGAGGCGGCGAACGACGGCATAGCGGGAACAGCTCTAGTGCGGTGGACGGTTGCGACAGTGAAGCCGCAGCAGTGACGCGCAGGACGGCGTGGTCGGAGTGGTTCTGGTATGGCGCACGTCGGCGTCGGCGTCGTGGAGGCAGCTCTGCCTCGACTTCAGCTGCTAAGTCCTTGAGGGCCTTGTGGTTGCGGTTGCGTTGGACGACGATGTCAGGGTACCGGCTCCGGTGTGATGGAGAAGGGCGGCGGTGGATTGGCCGCTATGGGGTGGAGGACGGAGGAGGCTGGGGTTTCGCGGCTGGTGGAGAGGGTGTTTTTGTGCCCACGGAGTATGAATGGGGAAACGGAGGGAGGCGGGGAAGTAAGGGGGAACAATGTTTCGGTTTGAGACGCGCTTGTTTGAAATTTGGGGAAAGTTACAAACTTTGCCCCCATCTAAAATTTCGGACATATTGCGGGTTGGGGGTAGGACAGTCATGTCAGGTGTCCCAAATGTGGGTGGGATAGATTTCGGCTGAGCGTATGGGTAGGCGCCCACGGCGTATAAATGCTTCTCTGGCGTCTTGGTGAAGTTACAAACCTACCCCGGTTTAGACATTTGGACATCGGGTCAATAGGCTACACGAGCCAGAGTCAGGACAGTAATTTCCTGCCACCAAAACATTAGTCTCGCGCAGTTTCGGGTGACCAGAGGCCTATTTGGCGCTTCGTTCAATATTTGGGAGCAGAAGCATTAACGTTTTCGGTTCTCTTGAATTGAACTTTCAGGATTTGTCAAACTTCACAAATCTTTACTCTTGAAAATCCTAAAGCTATGATTATTTTGGAATGGCGGGGGTACATTTGAATATACATTGTACACGAGTATATATTAAAAAATATGCAACTTACCTCAGTTCATGCATGGTTCTAGATATAATCTCCTGGGTTGCAAAAAAAGTTAGATATGCGTATGAATATATATAGCATGTTCAAACTCACAACAAAGATTGATGCCCCCTTTTGCATCTGATTTACAAATTCCATTATCTTGGGTTCAAAAAGATGAATGCACTTCCTATGAATTTGAATCTTCGAAACCCCCTTTATGTTGAATTCGACATGTATTCTATTTCGTAGCTAGCAATTTGGAATGTATCCATGCAAGTGACAAATGTATAAAGTGCTTCACACTAACAACATGGAGTGCACTAATTAATGTTTATATATGAATTGCAAAAGCATCCATTGCCTGTATTTCAAACCGCTCTCACTCTATGGATCAATAATATAAAATAAACACATGCACATGCTAGAATTCAATTGCAGTTGAAGAAAGAGCCTACTCGTGGTACTGTATATTAGTGATAGGGGTGTGTACAAAGTACACATGAATACCATGCATTGTGCGTGTGTGTATACTATCGACGAACTAGTCCCCAAGCTTGTATAACATACTAAGGGCCTAGGGTTACAAATCATATATAGTCGGCTTATCACCAGTGGGGATAGAGTCCCCTGCGACTCTGGTAGCTTCGTGTTGTACACCGAGTCCTCCACATGGGTCTTCGTATAACACGTCTCGGTCCAACCTATATGTGGCGTAGGATGGAACCGACCCATGAGTCTTCATGTTGACCCACCACAACTACAAATGATGTGCCCACCACACCACACATGCAATCGTCCACTAAGAAAATAAGCATATATAATAGTACAACGGTATCTAGCTCACGATACGTCTCCATATTTTGTTGATGACACTCACGGACTTTGCATTTGATGTGTGCTCCGTATTTTGTTGACGACACTTACGGTCATTGTATTTGAAGCGAAAGCATGATATGGTCACTGGACTTCAGAATAAGCTCATCACGGTCACCACATACATTTTGTCATGCTAACCAACATGTGGTTGGATGGTTAGAGGACAGTGGTTTCTCGAGCCCACCAAGGTTAAAGTCCCAGTGCTCGCATTTATCTTGTGTTAATTTCAGTATTTTCCGGCGATGTACGTTCAGTGGGAGGAGACGTTCCACTCGACTACGAGGCACCTATGGTGACTTCGTAAAATCTCAAGATCATATATGCTGGCTCACTCTCTCGAAGGTGCTCATAGGGGTAGGGTTCGCGTGTGTGCGCTTATAGCGGTGAGTGCTTGCGCGTATATATGAGCCCTTGTGTCTATACTGTGTTAAACAAATACATATCATGATTATACGGTCACTGGCTCACCCGTACAACTCCATATTTTGTTGATGACACAATCAATTGACCGGTCAAACGTTCCATGCGGCGCAACTAGTGTTGCACCATCGGGGTGCGTAACCGTGGGGCCCACCTGTCAGCCCGTATATGAAAGAAAGAAATGGTAGTTTGAGTCTGTACTGTTTTAATAAAATAGGAGTACATTTTAGGGTGATCATACGGTCACTGGCTCACCATACAGCTCCGTAATTTGTTGATAACATGATCAATTGACCAGTCAAACGGTCCACATTCAGCAGCGCACATTACCATAGGGCCCACCCGTCAGCGTGTATATGAAGGATAGAAATGGTAATAAATTACTGGTCGGTGGGTATTCGAAGTCGTGAGACCTCTGGTTGGCAGTCACCGGTGGTTGGGGGGCGTTCATTGGGCGGTGGGGTGGGGATCCCCGG
>NC_041382.1:707311968-707323550 GCF_002162155.2 Triticum dicoccoides | reverse complement strand
GCCGCGGGCGGCGGGGGCTCGCGGTTCGGCTGGTGGTGGCTGGCGGCTCAGGGGGTGGAGTTTGATGATAAACTGGAGGCCCTTGATTTCGTATCCAACGGCTGGAAAATCTAATGACCAGAGATGAAAAAGTCAGTCGACTGATGTGTAGCCTCACCCCGCACATACACATGCATGCACACAAGACACGCACGCATGTAGGCGTGCAACACTGACACGTACACACGCACGCATGCTGGCATGCAACACTGCCACGTACACATGCACTCACGAACACACGCACGTACGCACCCATGCATGCAACACTGAAACGTACCCTTGCACGCACGCAACACTCGCACACCTGCATGCACACAGCACACGACGCAAGACACACGCTCAACCTATACGTGCATGCACCCTTTGTTAAGGACGTGGATTATTACGGGTATTAATCAATCTTATCTGTGATAAGCAGAACATTGATGTTTGCAGCGGTCTTTATGAATCACAACGTATCGAACGGGCTATCAACATAGTAGGCTTATCTACATGAAAAAGATGACGTCACACTCAACGAACAATCATCCGTTTATGAAATGCCCGCTTCTGACCTCCCTGTCCCACCAAACAGTCCTCTGCTGTGCGCTGCCTGCGTTGGGTCACTGACATGCAGGCCATGCACCCAAAGAGCCCACACATCAATGGAAGAACGGCGCGGTGTCCTAGGTCAGAGTCAAGGGCGCCACTCGCGGCACGCCCGGCTGAACACGCCTCCGTGCCACATTCAAATGCCTCCAAGAAACCCGCCCGTGTGGAAGCCGAGAAACCCACTCTAGACACACGTCCGTTCATGACCGGGCCGGCGTTAAACGCAACGCCCGCCGAGATCCTCCCGTCCACTGTCTATTTAGTCTCCTATTTAAACGAGGCCAAACGCCGGCCAAGAATCGCACACCTCCGCCGCTCCCCTATCTCCTACACCATTTTGTCCACTCTTATAATGGCTTACGAAGAGTATTTATTCCGCATCCAAGCCGGCTGGGTAGCCCACCGGAAACGAGCTATGTAGCTCGCTGATCCACCTCCCTCCCCTCGCCCGACGAAGCAAGTTGCCACCACGAGCCGGCGCGCGGTTCAGCAACTCGTCGCTCCAGGCCAGCTCGACGAGGAGCGGCGCACGGGCGTCGTTGCTGCCATCCACGCCGCCGCCTCGTACCGCTTCTCCCGTTTCTATGGCCGAGACTCCCATGCCGGCGGTCGTGCCATGCAAGCAGCGACAGAAGCCGGGTGCGCGGAGAGCGACGAGTCGGTGGCCAGCGCCTCCGCGTCCGCCGCCATCATCGAGGAGAAGTAGAACACGGGAGGCCGCCGCCGCTTGGGTCCCATGAAGGCCACCGCGGAGGCGACGCTGGCGTACACAGCAGGTGTCTTGCCGGATCCTTTTGTTGCGAGGACCTTCGTCGACCCCGCATGGGCTCCACAGAAGAGGCGAATGTTAGAATGAACTCAAGCCGGTGCCGGCCATGGCAAAGTAGTGGCCGGTGATGAACTCGAACCGGTGCCGGCCACCATCATCTTCGGCACCAGCCAATGATATCAGTTGGGCAGTGGGGAAGCGAGCCGTCCTTTGCACTGAAGCATATACCTCCAGGGCTCCCGGCAGTCCGGTGATCGTGCTACCGGACATGAGGAACACAAATCGATCGGCGGGCGATCATTTAGGCCAGATATTATATACCAGTGCTGTCCAGAACTAGCACCGCATAGTTCATTTGAATATAATGAAATCCGTCATGTTTGTATGAAAATCCGGTATTTTATATGATTTCCGTCATTGTTTATATGAAATATCAGTTTGTCTACGTGTTTACGTGAATTTCGTCCGGTTGGTTGAGTTGCTGTCATAATGTGTGCGGCTACGGTTGGATGGCCTAATTTGCGGGTCGCCGGTCGGTCTGCAGGCGGCTCAGGCGGCGTTGTGGGACAAAAAAACACAACTCGTGCGAGCTCATCTCCAACGTGCGCACTGGAGGATGCATGACAGCATGAGCACCCGAGCCATTCCTCGTTCGTCGGTGGCAAAGCCACCGGTGGACAAAAGGGTCGCCAATATTTTGGCTACCCCAGGCAAGATCTAAACAGCCCCTCCCAACATATTCAAATCCCTTGTTCGCCGTGTAATTTTGCCATCTGTTGTTTTCATGACCTAGCAAGATGCCCGTGCATTGCACGGAACATCAAGATGCATTTTTTTACAAACTCCCGCATGCATCCAAGGGGTAATTAATGTCCTCCTTTGCTAGTACCACGAGGCAAACACCATTAATATTGCATCAATTAGTGTTAGTGGCCTTGTATATCTGCAAATTGTAATTTTGATAGTGGCCCCTTGTATATAAAAATGGAGGGAGAAAGATGAGAGATAAGGTGAGGAGGAGTGGGGCGTGGTGGTGACTGGTGGTCGGACTGGGCGGAGGCATGGGGATGGACGGCACATTATGTCTAGGTTTGTATCTCTCTCACACACCCCCACGTAGGTGGGGGACGTGCACGAAGAGAACAGGTGCACGCATGGCGCACGTACTCCCGTCTCTTTCCCAACCACACCCGCGCAGGTACACGATGGAGCTCATTTCTGTATGAAAAAGGCAGCCCACGTGGTAATTTGGCATGTGTACTAGTTGTCCACTTGGTGGAGGGAGGATCGTCTACCACGGGTGAACAAACAAATTGCGACTTGACGCGTTATGTTAAATTAAAAAAAGAGGCAAACCATGTGGGGCCTACCTTAGAGGCAAGGCTCTATACACTGGAGTACTTTTGATGTGTCCCCTCAACTCACAGAACGAGGAGAAGCTTGCTTAGTACGCCGTCTCCCCGCCCACAGGCGCGGTGGCTCGCAGGATGAGGTGAAGCTTGCTTACGAGTAGTAGTAGTAGTAGTAGTAGTAGTAGTAGTAGTAGTAGTAGTAGTAGTAGTAGTAGTAGTAGTAGTAGTAGTAGTAGTAGTAGTAGTAGTAGTAGTAGTAGTAGTAGTAGTAGTAGTAGTAGTAGTAGTAGTAGTAGTAGTAGTAGTACTGTACGCCTTTACGCCCGCTCCCTCGCCCACGCGCGCGGTGGCTCGCAGCACGAGGAGAAAATTTTACTACTCCCTCCGTTTACTCCTCGTCCCTACTACATACTTTGGTTAGAAGTCCCTCCATTTACTTATACAAGGCCACTATAAAAAAATACATTTTGCATCTATACAAGGCCACAAATAGTAATCGAGACAAAAGTTACTACTCCCTCCTTTCCAGTTTATGGCTCAATTTCAAAATCTCTCCAACCAAGGTAGACGGTGAGTGGTCGAATTAATTTCGTAGTTTGCACAAGTAAGTAGTACGCTCGTTCTTCTCAAGAAGTTATGTTTACCGAGGCATTAATTAGAACCAATGCATGAATGACCACTAAATTTCCATGAACTTGTACATGCATTGGTTAGTTTCCTCTTGACACTGCTTGCGTCAGGTGATCTAACGCACCTCGAAATCCAACATGTAATGGTACTACTACTAGTATAGTAGAATTGAGACTTATCAAATGGAAAAACGAATGTTTTTTAGATGAGCCCTATAAACCCTAGTGGGTACGTACTCCGTGAAAACAGATTTTTCCAAAACTAAGTCGCTCCCTTTCATGAATTTTGCAGTATACTCCTCCGTCGACGCTCCCTTTCATGAATTCTGTACTTCCTGTCGCCGACATGTGGGACATATAGCAACCAGGTCGACGTGTCAAGCACCAAATAACAGTGCAGAACAGCAGGGGGGACGCACCCCACTCGTACCGGCCCAGTAGTAGTAATGAGCAATGAGACGTCAAATCACAATGCCGCACCTTCCCAGACGGACGAAGCAACCATTATTTCACACTTCGGTTCGCCATCATCTCAAACCACGTACTAGTATTGCTTCTGCCTCAAGAGGGACACGCGCATCGCCTTGGTACATCATGACACGTGGGACCACATGACAGGCCATGCTCCCCCGCCGATCGCTCGGTAAAATCACCTCATTTTTACTATACTTCCTCCGTATCGGTTTACTACATGGCATGCACATCGTTCTAGGTTGAGAATTTAACTAGCTATATATGTGATGAACAGTACTCTAGCCTTTTAAAAAATGTATACTTTTGTATAGTAGTACTATCGATGGATTGGGCCATGGAGCAAAAATTGAAATTAAAAAAAGGTGGTACATATAGAGAGTGCTCGTCGCCAAATTATGCATATAGTACTATTAAAAAAGCTAGTACATGCCTAATTGGGTTGCTAAATTCTATTAAAGAAATACTAGTAGTATGTACATACTGAAGAGTTAAAGTAACAAGGAGAAACATAACATAGTTCTGCTGGGGGCTCAGCACAACACACCCCTCAAATTAAACTAAGCACACCTGAAATTAAACTATGCAACTAATCCGGTAGACACTGCATTAGAAGTTTAGAACCACCATGAGCAACGACACTGCCACCTTACTCGGAGTCCTCGTCCACGTCCTCGACTTCGTCCTTATCCCTATTCCTCTTGGCCGATACTTCTTCGCTTGAACCGCACACTTGGCTGTTGCTCTTCATCCAACCCTTGTAGATATTGAAACAAAGGTAGCCATCCATTGCAGCATAGTGGATGTGGTCTATATCTAGTACATTCCGCTGCCATGCATGACGATATAACGTGTAATGAGGTTTCTCCAGTTTACGGAACAAAGGATGAACCATGGCTCCTGCCAGGGTCAGCATTGAAGGCTGACGAGAGGGCACCAGCCGATTCTTCTGGAGGTCGAAGGGGTTGCCTACAACGAGGCCGATCCGACCCAGGACTTCTTCGTCATTCTTAAAGTCTATAGTAACGAATTTCACTGTTTTGTCCTTGAGGAGGTTCTTAAAATCCAGGCACTCAATGTCGGCATGGCATATGTGGTAGACCAAGCAAATGTTATGTACGCAAACCTGGATCACGGCGGGCTTCTTCCTCTCTTGGCCCTTTAGATCCTTCTCTCGTCCCAGGACTGTGGTGTACTCAACATCTAGCCTAGTGACCCACTCATCATCTGAGTTTTCAAACATGCGTCTGAAGCGAGAAAGGCATCCTTTCACCGTCGCGGAAGAACAAGTGTAGATGATGTCGAACTCATCGTCGGTGATGGTTCTAACCTTGTACTCACCGCCGATCGTGGAGATTTGGGACACCATGGATTTGGGAGGAGGGTTAGGATTAGTGGAACTGTCGTAATGTGAATGGACGGGACGACTAGGAGCGAACCACCGTAGTATTGAAGGACGTGCGGGGACGAGTAGGAGCAAACTGCCAGCATGCGAACGGCGGGGTAGTGGCTTTCCATTCTCCCATGGTACAGGCTTCCAAGAGCCCTTGGATCTGAGATCGAACGGTTGCATGGCGTGATTCTAGACCTATGGGTGAATATCCTATCCTGGAGGGTTATTCTGCAAATTTTCAGCAACTTAGCATGCGACCGTTTGATCTCAGATCCAAGGGCTACCAGTAGCCCGTATCGTGGTCGCGCCTACCACGACCATTGCATCGCTCGTGCGGTCGCGCCCTTGGAGATTTAACACGGTGCGTTAGGTTATCTGATGTTGGCATGTCATACATAGTCATCACTTAGTCACTCATACTACAACAAGGTTTTGGCTATAAGTTTGGCTATAAGTGTATTTTTTTTACTTCTCTCTATCTCTTTCTTCGTACTCCCTCCGTCCCATAATATTAGAACGTTTTTGACACTAGTCTAGTGCCAAAAACGTTCTTATATTATGGGACACATGGAGTACTAGTATTTATTGCATTTGCCAAGGAGTGACATCTTCCAATGAAATGGTGTTGCTAAGTTTGCTTCATTTAATTAGCTATAGACTCAAAATTGTCTTTTCACCTAGGTACACGCGCTTAGCACTGTTTCTTCCTTGGGTCACCAAACTAGTCTCTCTCTTCTTGATTAACTTGCCACATCAGACTTTATGCCTATGTGGCAAGCTTAAGCACCTGTAGGAGCAAGTAAAAGTAAGTACAATAGTGCGCTTTACATGGCATTTTTGCATATGTGGAGGAAAGAGAGGCAAGGAAAAAGTGGAGAAGTGGGCTCTCATGCAAGAGCCAGCCTCTATTACATGGTGGAGCATTGGGAGAGGCACCTATATGGAGGTGGTCAGGACTCTGGGAGACTCACGCCGGTCGTAGCGCCGCAGTTAAAATGATAATGGCAAGTCAAATCACGGGGCCCCACCTGTCCAGAAGTAACTCGCTGTCAAATCACACAGCCCTACGTTTGCAGCAGCCTACTCCCTTGTCTTCTCGCGTCTCTGTCGAACCGACTAGGCGGAACTGCCCTGCCTACCACGGAGGAAAATCCCCGCCCTCGACTTTTAAATACAACTACATCCGCTTAAGAATCCAATGATATACTTTTTGTGACATAGTAACTCATATTTAGTTAGTCAAATGGATGACCTAGAACTACGTGTAGGCCCTATAAACTGAGACACCTAAAAATAAAAAAACCGAGATGGAGAGGGTATATCAGCACATATCTTTTTAGATCAATATAGTCGGGATTCACCAAGGAGCAAAACCAAGTGGTAGGCTGCTCCTGTCGTGTTGGCGTAGCAACTCAAGCAGGGCCAGTCCGCACACGAAATGGCGACACACTTAACAGGACCCCTTTGGCCGACATGTGGCTCATCCACCGTCTTGTTCCACGTGCGATGCACCAAATTACAGTTCGGAGCAGCGGTTGGAATTGGAGGCACCCCGGTCGTAGCGCTGCAGTAGTAGAAAATGAGCGATGAGGGGTCAAATCACAAAGCCCCACCTTTCCCGCATTAAGCTGGACGGACGAAGCAACCATCATTTCACTCTAGGGCGCAAGAGCATAAAGAAAAGAGAAAACAATGATGCGTGCGGCAGCTACCCAGGGCACCCTAGGGTAGGGGTCTCCACTACAGATCCTTTTTTTGAAAGCGCCTCCACTACAAATCGGCTTCTCCCTCGTCCTCTTGAAGAAAACCGATGATGAGTGCGGCGGTAGGGTTTGTAGGAGTACTACGGCGTGCGGGGCCACGTCATAGTAAATGGGTTCAAGTCGACGCCTTAAATATGTGTGGGCCGCTTGGTTTTATGGGAACGAGGCAGCATTTTGGGTTCGGGGACCAGTGGAGATATAGTACATACAAAAAATTGTGGACGTAGGTTCGACCGAAAGGCAATGATGCGTGGGCCCTACATTTTGATATACCTGGGGCCGCGTGAAATTTGCTACTCTACTCAAAACTAGTAAGGTACACATGTATTGAATGCATGAGATTTCGAAACCAAGTTATGAATAAATACACACTATAGCATGTAAAGCTTTGAGTCATATATGCATGATGTAGATGTTCGTTTAGTTCTTATAGTTCATCTCATTCAAAATCAATTAGTTTTATAAAAATGTTAAGATTCATGGGGTTGTGCATTGTACTCCCTCCGTTCCAAAATAGATGACTCAACTTTGTACTAACTTTAGTACAAAGTTAGTGCAAAGTTGGGTCATCTATTTTGGAACGGAGGGAGTAAATCATAAAGTAAAAAACAAATAATGGAAATTCATTTAGAAAAAAATAATCAATTATGATATAGAAGATTCTAGAACAAAGGAGAAGTGCTTGTGTTTTGAGGTTTGTGCATTATGCTTAAGTTCAACCACGGAGTCTTCTAAATTGTACATGTGGCAGATCTGGTGGAATGTTGATGATATCCAACGGCCAGTAGTGCTTGGATTTGCCTATCTCTGCACTGTCGGGTTAGCTTCATCCAGCGACCATCTTTCAAAGTTATTGGCACACTATGTAGTTCTTGTGCCATAGTTGCATGTTTTGGAAAAAAGCTACTAGTGGGTTGTACTATCTATTTAGGAATAGAAGATGTATACATGGAAGTTGTAGGGAAAGAGATGAGATGGAGCATCTCAATTCCTATAAGTAGGGATTGGAAAAGAGATGTCATGTGGTTCACATCATAGGAACTTTTCTATTGAATCTAGAGATGACATGTATCTCAATTCCTATGAGGAGGGATTAGAAAAGAGATGTAATTTGGTTCATATCATGGGAACTTTTCTATTGAATATATGCTAATGTTTATTTTCCTTTGAAATTAAGGGAGTATAGGAATCCATTCATATGAACCAAGTGGCTCTAAAGCTATAGAAATGATATCATGTTTATTTCCATTGAAATGTGGAGTATATGAATCTATTCCTATGAACCAATTGGCTCTAAAGGAAAAAATCCTATAAAAATCATATCATATAGAGTTCCTATGATATTCCTCGACACTCATCTTTATAGTTACCTCTCGAAGATGAATGAAATGATATATACATGGTATTCTACATGTGCAATTTGGTACACGAAAACTCGGTAAAAGTTTGTGAGGTTCGAATTTTCAATAAAGCTATATGCACCGCATTTCGGAACGGAGGGAGCATACGGCAGTTGCTAACACTCACGTGGAAGATTTGTGTGTAGGAGGAGTGGCTGTTCTGTTAAATGACATGGCAAAACTGACACTGCCGGATGCCGATCTAACGGTTCTTACGGCGTTCGTCAGGAAAAGGCTTGTGGCGAACATTTGTCGGATAATGATTTATGGACACATGCATTGCATTGATACGTGCGCCCCTCTCTCTCACGCACACGCACCCTCACGAGTCACGACTCTCCCGAGTCCTCTCGCAGACTCGCACGTCGCACCCACCGTCTATCTGTAGGTAGACGTCACGCACATATGTGCTCTTCACACCCTACCCTCAGAACTTCTAAAAAACAAAAGACGGCGCTCACATTTTATTTTAGCTCACACGTCACACACTTATACTATTACTCTTGCGGCGAACGTTCTTTGGGCATAGCATATTGTACTCTCACGAAGAGAAGCGGTGCACGCACGCACTAGTTCTCTCACACCCACTCGCGGGTACACGTAGGAGCGCATTTTTTTGAAGCTGGTACAACAAAATCACTCCACTATATATAAAAGCAGGAGCCTTAGCGCTTGCTTTACTAGGGTTCCTCTCGTTCACTCTCGCATGCTCTCTAGATCTAAGCAACACATAGGTGGCCACACTCTCTCTCAGCTCATGGCTGGTCACAAATCCGGCCAGACAAGCTCGACCGGAGCAGGGGTGTAGGTGCATCGTTCACGCTGTCGTCGGCGGCGAGGGAGGAGACCAACAGCGGCCCGCGCGTCCCGATCGGCGGCCGTGTCGTTCTCTCCGAGAGAGCACCGGCTCGGGAGGGCCTCCGACCCCTTCTTCCTCCCTGCGGTATTGTGGCCAAGATGCGGCCTCCCAACACCGTCTTTGCCACATGCCGATGACCCTCAGGTATATATTCCTTCGAAACCTGCCTTGCTCTACTGCCCCAGCTCCCCACTTGGCTTTGTGTGGATCTTTTTCTACTTCTATCCGCTGTTCCAAAGCCACCTAGACTTCTACTATTATTAGAAGTAAAGCTAGTTCATACAGTTGACTCAAAGCGTTGGTTCAAACAGGGAAGAAAGTGGGAAAGCTGTAGCATGAATCTAGGACTTGGTTCTAAGAGGAAACGGGGGAAAGCAGTAATATCTGTCACTGTTTAAATAACCGTATTTCTTATTTGCGCAAACAGGGATGCCTATCTCCATATCGTTTCGGGATGTCTGTCTCCATATCGTTTCTATCCGTGCAATCAAAAGCACACACCTCAATTTTAGTACAACTATGCAAAATGAGATGGCTATCCCTCGCTGGCTTCGTCTAACCTCCCGTCTTCAAGGTATCCCTGCATTGGTAGTAACTAAGGTAGAATGACCAACGCAATCTAAAAGAATCTGATTCGTACGTTTTACTTCCTGATTGCAGTGCAGGGACGAGCGAAAACAACTGCATCCTAGTCAGGAATGCACTTTCTACCAGTTCATCCATGGACCAAGGACTAGCTGGCACGGCTGCACGGCGGTTTTTTGGACAGGTGCACGGACAAGAGGCATTGTGGTCTGCTTATTTCTGCAAATAGCGGTGCTTAAATTTAGTGGAATGCACAAGACTTTCAGCTGGTCAGTGCACTGCATGGTTCAGTTCAGCATTCCAGCTGAGACCACAATTATAATTGGTTATTCTGGAATGAGAGGACCTAACCCTGAATGGTGGCAACAAGAAAAAACCAGAGTGAACTCCAGGAAATTTAAGCCTGCGGGAGGCCCTTTGCTCAAAGAGAAGCCTTGCTTGTTTTTTCCTGATTTGTAAACCTTCTCACAACTTTGTCTTTTGCTGTGAACTAGTATATGTTTGTTATGTTCTATGAATCATTGAGATGTATAAAATTGCTTAACTTATGCTTTTCAAGTTTTTTTATGAAGACGAGTTTAATGTGAGTGTTCCACATGAGCGCTGGACTAGCTAGTGTCTGAACATTTGGAATTTATTACATTGTGGCCTCAATTAACGGCATGAACCACTGTAACAAAATACATAGTTGCTTATATGTCAGACAGCAGATTGTTGATTGTTAGCTGGTCGATAGCCTAGTGTTGAAGCGAGCTGAGCCAATGTGCCGTGTTTTGCACAACTACTTACAAGTGGGGTAGCACCAACCATGTTTACAAGTACTTATGTATATGTCGGCGCACGGTTCTCGAACAAGTGCTCTATTTCATCAAAACACACACTGCTCGTATGATAAACCATGACAACTTATGTCTTACCATGCCATATTCATGAAAAAACTAGTGAGGACGCATCTGTTTTGGCAACAATTACGATGGTTCTCACATGATTCACGGGCACACAGAAGTAGCAATAGTTCCCATAGGCGGATTCAAACAGAGTACTAGCCCCAGAGGGGTCGATAACAGGCAAGGTTCGGATAATTAGACACAATCCAAACTATTATTAAACACTAGCTGGGGCAACTATTTCATGCCTCGATCTAATTTGGGCTGGACACAAGACGGACCTTGCCATGAACATCATCGAGGACGTCCCGCAGCAGCTCAATCCTGTGAACCTTCATGAAGACAACCTTGTGGCCTTGCCACTGATAAACTTGTTTGTGGAGGCATGCCACATCATCTTCCTGCGTAAGCTTGACAAGAACAGTATTCCTCACAAACGAAGGAGTAGCTTTGAACTTCTTGTGCTTCAGTACACCCTGGACAACACGCCTGACAATAGTGAGGCTGGAATACAACTCTTCATTGGTATAACCGCAAATGGCTTCCAGGATCCAATAGCCTAAGAACTCTGTTTTCCCAGTGTGTATATTCAGGTCGTCTGCCTCATAGCGAGTGACATGTACAACCACACAATCCTTGTCTGCATTAGGTCTCTAATTGAAACAGAAACAAATTCTGAATTACTTTTTAGTATAAGAAACACAAGTTATTTAAACCACTATGTATAGCATGGCATCGAAGCTAATAAAATTTTGCATTATTAATCACCACATACTTCCTTTTCTAAAAAAATCACCACATACTTAGATGAAAAACCACATTCGAGATCGGCAAAGAAGGAAAT
>NC_041382.1:707303012-707311294 GCF_002162155.2 Triticum dicoccoides | reverse complement strand
GGGAAAACTGCTCCTGCAGTGCCACGGGGGCTGTGACCTCAAACGGGGCGTTAACCATCTCAGTATCTGGGGTCGCCTTGGTGGTTGCCTCCATCTTCTTGGAGCTCGCTATCTCGTGGGGATCAGCCTCCCGCGTCTGCTCCAATATCAGCAGATCTTTGCCTGGTTCTCCTTGGTCCATCATGAAACTGACGAATACTAGGAGACCACTGAAAGGAAAACACAATCGCAATGACAATGAAACAAAAAAGAGAGTGAGGATCGGTTACTGCTTTGCAAAAGTTCTTTTTTTCTCTGAACGAAAATATACCAACATCACGGATCCGCTTACCTTCCCTTCGTTCGGAGAGAAGAATAGTGTAGATGCAAGTGTTGCCTTTCTTGAAGACGGTGAGGGAGAAGGGGATTCAGCGAAGAGTGAAATGATGGTTGCTTCATCCGTCAAACTTAGACTGCAGGGAGGTGGGGTTTTGTGATACGACGGCTCGTTACTGCCGCGCTACGACCGGGGTGACCCTCCGCCTGCATACTGCCTTCTAATTTGGTGGATGGCATTTGGGCCCGCGCGCTGCATGGCCCGCATGTCGGTGAACAAAAGTATAACGACATTCAGTAGAGGGAGACGTTTCAATGACCTAGGAGGAGCCAAAAGCGGTAGAGTGTCTCCACTATACTAGTAGTAATTGTTTTTCTGGGTAGCTGTAGAGTGTCTCCACTGTACTAGTAGTAATTGTTTCTCGGGGCCCAAGACAAAACAGCCCATCCACACTAGTAAATAGTAAAATCAATTCAAAAGCCCATATATTTACTGAATGAGAGGCACTACCCACACCCAGCATACGCGCCCCCCCCCCCAAAAAAACCTGGGTGCTCTTCTTCCTCCTTGCTCCCACCCACCTCATGTCAGCTTGCTCCACTCGTACCCCCAAATTTCTCACCTCACTCCTACAGAAAATCCCAGCTCCCCTTCTTCCTCACTCCTACAGAAAACCCCCAGCTCCCCTTCTTCTTCGCTCGCACTACAACTAGGCTCATCATTCGTTACTCTGCTCAAATCCGTGAGCGCGACGCGACGCCCACGAGGAAAATGGAGTCGGCTGACCCCAGCGCCAAGAAGATGAGGCTCCCGCCAGCGGCGACGCATGTTCTAGATCCCGCACCTGGCAGCGCGGGGAGAAGCGGCGACCCCGCCCCCACCGGATCCCAGGAACCCGTAGAATCTCGGGTGGACCGCATTAGAGATCTCCCGGACGCCATCCTTGGGGAGATCATCTCGCTTCTCCCCACTAAGGATTGCTGCCGCACCCAAGTCCTCTCAATTCGGTGGCGCCCTCTATGGCGCGCCGTTCCCCTTAATCTCGACTGTCGTCAGCTATCTCTCTTCAATGATTTTGAAATCCCCAGAGCCATCATCTCCTCCCACCAGGGCTCCGTTCAAAGCCTCTGCATCCTGTCATGGTACCTGAGCAAGCATACCATGCCCTGCATGGTGAACGCCTGGCTGGAATCCCCTGAATTCACAGAACTACAGCTGCTTGAGTTCTACTATTCCCCTGGAAATCACATACCACATACCGAACGCCATGAACTTGTGCCCTCAGCACCAATGTCCATCTCGCGGTTTTCATCCTCTCTCCACACCGCCACCTTTGCACAGTGCTACCTACCAAACAATCTGGTACTAAACCTTCGACTCCCATTTCTCAAGAAACTTTCACTTGTGCGGGTTCGTATATCGGAGGCCTCATTGCACAGCATCATCCACTCCAGTTGCCCTGCGCTGGAGTGCTTGGTGCTTGTTTTCGCAGTTAGAATCGGTTGTCTCCAAATAAAGTCGCCTAACCTTGTAAGAATTGGAATTTCTTTTGACAGAATGCAGCTCATCATCCAAGATGCCCCTTCACTTCAAAGGTTGATCCTTGATTCTAGTTATTCACCGTTGCAAATAACCATCCTCTCTGCACCTAAACTAGAGACCTTGGGTGTAATACATGATCTATGTGCTCATTTCAATATGATGTTTGGCTCCACAGTTCTTCAGGTACTTTATATTATCATCTACACTTGTAACCATAAGCTGCATTTTAAATTTCTGTGCATAATTTATATATCATCTTGGAGTACACATTTTTTACTAATATTATGTTCTATGCTCACTGAAGAGTTTCTCCATGGATGACCTATCAATGGTGCTGGATTCTGTCAATATCTTATATATCCAAATAAATAGTTTTGATCTGAACAAGATTATTGGCTTGTTGCAATGCTTTCCATATCTGGAGAAGTTGTATATAAAGGTTATAATTTCACGCACATTGGAAGCCCGCATATAGTGTACTAGAATTAACCGTTCAGCTGTTGCTCTTTCAACACTCTTCTTTTAGACCTTAACTGTTTTCAATCTTCATGTCTATTTAGGCAACAGGACGGGGTAAGAAAGTTATAATCAATCGGTGGATTCGTAAGCATCGGGATTTTCTCACTTCTCATGAGTTTCAATTGTAGACAATAACGCTAGAACAATATGTAGCCAATGGTGCAAACACAAGATTTGTCACATTCTTCCTGCTGAATGCGAGGTTACTATTGTCCATCAGGCTTAAGTTTATCAGTAGCATGGTTTTGACAGATGGGTATGTCGAAGAGCAAAAAAAGAAGTTTCAGGTGGGCAAAAGAGCTTCTGAACATGTCGGGCTTCTATTTACAACATATTGTGGTCATGATCTAGTAAATTTTACGACCCAGGATGTTCATTCTATGGACCTGACCGATCCATTTGACTGTGACTGCCGAAAACAGTGCTGGAGTTAGATGTTGTTGCCCTTTTCAATCTTGTTTTTTTTGTAAACCTGATGAACAATTAACCCACGTGCTTTTGTACAGTTTGTAAGCTGGAGTTAGATGTTCCTGCCCTTTTCAACTCGGTTGTGACTGTCATATTTTCTTTGAAACAAGGCAAATGGCTTGCTGTTCGTTTAATTTAGAGTGAAATATTGTAACAAATCCAAACCAAGGGAAATAACATCACTCTCTCTGGCTGCTTGAGCTCACTGTGCATTACAGAAGCCAAGTGATTAGCCCCCACCAGCACCCACAAACTTATTTCGAACTAGCACATCAAATGGGTTGTAAATTTTCATAGGAAAGGTTGCATGACCGTGACAGATTTGGATTCTGACATTTGGGACCCACGAGGAACTAGCATATCCAAGATGGTGTCGACTTACTAGCCAGTCAACAAATGATTCTGCCTACCAGCCATTGGATTGACATCCAACATCTGTCGTGTATCTTCTATCTCTTGTCTTTTTCTTCCTCCAGCCGCCCAAACCAAACCACACCATCGGCTCCGCCTGCTCCCGCCTCCCATGGCTGGCTGCGCCTCCGCCGCCCTACCGTACGTACCCTCCAACGTTGGCCAGTCCCTCCCTCTATTCCCCCACACGTCCTGTTATTCTCCGGCGACGTCAGCCCCAACACGCACCCGCGCCCGAACCAGTCAAACATCATACTCCCCTCCGCCTGTGACTGGACCGGTGCATCTTCAACGGCTCCTGTTTGTTCCGTCCGAGGCTTCGCCGTCATCCTTCGCCTTGCGGCCTTGGTTTGCTCGTCGTGCGCGGTGCGCCGCCCTCTTCTGTTGTCAACGTCGTCAACAACCGAGAGGAACAAGGAGATGTTTGTACATGGAGAGGATGACAGTAGGGACCCACCAATGTCATGGCAGTACGCAAGCAAGTGCCTCTATAGTACAAGCCCAAAAATATGGTTCCTCCTAATGGTTGGACATCTGGGGCTCACGCCATTGTCAACGTAGTCAATAAACGAGAGAATTACACTACGAGACGCTGACACCAGGGACCCAGCAAGTCACGCAGTTTTTTTTAGGAACAAGCAGTTGTTATTTATACTAGTTTTAGCGATGGATCAGGGTAACAACGGGGCTGTGCGGGGGCTGTGGCCCGTCTAGCCAGGGTTTTATTTATGTTTACCACATCATGAGCCCAGTTGTGTTTTTTCTTGCTGAAAATGGCTAGCCCAGTTCTATTTTTTTTAAACAAATACCCAAAGAAGGCCTACTTGCTTTATCGGCCCGGCTGGGGTGCAAATCTTTCAAGACGAGGAGAGTTTCATTCGGTTTGCCTAGAAATGGGTTGTACATTTTTAAAACACATCAAACCAAGAATTAGTTTCAATTTTTTTTTCATTACAAGATCTTAAATTCCATTGATTTTTATGCGTGGACAATTATTTGGATTTTATATTTATATAAATTATTTTTCAAAATAGTTTGAATGTGAATCGATATTTCTGGATTAAAAACAGTTGACCGCACCGAAATATGCAAAATTTCATATACTTTTTAACCGTGGCCACAATTTGGGGTGTGATGCTAACAAAAAGATGGGCTCCAAAAAAATTATTAAGAATTAGCAAATGGGTTGTACATTATTAGAAATAATGGCAAATGGGTTGTATGATGTATTCCACAGATTTGAGGCTGACTTGTGCGCCTACTACAGGTTGACGCGTATGCTTTCATAAATAAAAGGTTGACGCACACGCAACGCCCTGTCAACTTAGTCAACACACGAGAGCAGTCACTGTTGGATGTTCATGCAACGGCTGTCGTGCTTCTTCAATCTCTGCTCTTCAGGCTCAAGCCGCTCAAACAAGCGCCGGCGGGACTGCCTGCTCCCTCCTCCTGCGGCCGGCTATGCTGCCGCGCAGGCCTCACGCCCCCACCGTACTCCCATCGCTGGCCTAGCCATCCCTCTACTCACCTACACATGTTGTTATTCTCCGGCGACGGTAGACGAACTAGTAAACCCTCGTACTCCTCCGCGTGGGAAACAAATGCCGAGTATTCCGTGGCTCCGTGTCGTTCGTTTCCTAGGCCTCGCCATCGTCCACCGCCCTGGTGCTCTCGGCGCGGCCTGGTCAACGTGGTCAATGAACGACATCCATCGGAAGTGGACTGTACGTGGAGAGGCTGACAGCTGGGTCCACGGCCACACGCAAGGAAATGCCTCCTTATTACGTGCAAAATAATGATTCCTCCACCTGACAGCTAGGACCCACAGGAAGGGCCTCTGTATTTCGCGAAAAAAACATTCCCCCCGCTGACAGGTCGGACCCACCAGCTATATCTTCGCACGCAAGGAAGTGCCTCCTTATTACACCCAAAAAAATGAATACCCCTTGCTAGCTGGGACCCATCATATTGTTGGGCTGACTTGTGGGCCTAATAAGTTGACGGGGACGGAGAGCTTTGTCAACTTAGTCAATACTCCAGTGACCGTATGATGTCCATCCAACGGCCATAGTGCTTCTTCAACCTCTGGTCTTCTTGCTCCAGCCGCCCAAAGCAGTGCTGGTCGTGCCGCCTGCTCCTGCCTCACGTGGCCGGCTGTGCTACCGCGGAGGCCTCACCGCCCCCATACTACTCTCACCACTGGCCAGGCCATCCCTCCACTCACCCACACCCCCTGTTATTCTGTGGCGACGGCAGCCTCACACCGCAGCCGAACCAGTGAATGCTCGTACTCCTCTCCGGGTGGGAATCCACTGTCGTGTCTTGCACGGCTCCACGTCGTCCCCTTCCTAGGCCTCGCCGTCGTCCACCGCCGTGGTGCTCTCAATGCGGCATGGTCAATGTGGTCAACGACCGACTTCCATCAGAAGAGTAATGTACGTCGAGAGGCTGACAGCTGGGTCCATGGCAGCCGCAAGGAAGTGCCTCCTTATTACGCGGAAAGTAATTATTCCTCCACTTGACAGCGGGGACCCACCAGACGGGCCACCAGTATTTTGCGAAAAAATAGTATTTTCCCCCTGACTGCTGGGACCCACTGAACGGGCCACCGTATTTCGTGAAAAAAATGTTCCCCCCGCTGTCAGCTCGGACCCACTGGAAGTGCCTCCTTATTACACACAAAAAAATGAATACTCCCCCGGCTAGCTGGGACCCACCTTGGTGGGAGGCTGACTTGTGGGCCTACTAAGTTGACGGGGACGAAGGGCTTTGTCAACCTAGTCAATATGAACGATTCTAGCTCCAGTGACCGTACGATGTCCATCCAACGGCCGTAGTGCTTCTTCAACCTCTGGTCTTCTTGCTCCAGCCGCCCAAAGCAGCGCCGGTCGTGCCGCATGCTCCTGCCTCCCATGGCCGGCTGTGCTGCCGCAGAGGCCTCACCGCCCCCTACTATTCCCACCGCTGGCCAGGCCCTGCGGCGACGGCAGCCTCCCACCGCAGCCGAACCAGTGAACCCTCGTACTCCTCTCTGCGCGGGCTTCCACTGTCGTGTCGTCCCCTTCCTAGGCCTCGCCATCGTCCACCGTCGTGGTGCTCTCTACGCGGCGTAGTCAACGTGGTCAAGGAACGACTTCCATCGGAAGAGTACTGTACGTGGAGAGGCTGACAGCTGGGTCCATGGCCACATCCCAGTTTTTTTGTGATTTGCCAAGTAAGTCGCTTTGTCAGGCCTGTTGGGCTACAAATCTTTCAAGACGAGGAGATCTTTCATTCGGCTGGCCGAGAAAATGGCCCATCAGTATTGAGAAATGGGCTGTACATTTTTAAAACTCATCACACCGGCAATTAGTTTCAAATATCTTTTTTCATTTCAAGATATTAAATTACATTAATTTTTATGCGTGGAGAGTTTGTTGGATTTTATATTGATATACATTTATTTTTAAAATCAGTTTGAATGTGAGTCGGAATTTCGGGATTAAAAACAGTTCGGACCGCACCGAAATATGCAAAATTTCGTATAATTTTTTAACCATGGCCACAATATGGGCTGTAATGCTAACAAAAAGAATATGGGCTCCAAAAAACCTTAAGAATTAGCAAATGGGCTGTAAATTATTAGAAATAATGGCAGATGGGTTGTATGCTATTTTCCACAGATTTGAGGCTTTCCAAGAAAAGGTTGACGCACAAGCACTGACTTTTGGATGTCCATCCAACGGCCATCGTGCTTCTTCAATCTCTGCTCTTCCTGCTCCAGCCGCTCAAACAAGCGCCGGCGGGACTGCTTGCTCCCTCCTCCCCGCGGTCGGCTGTGCTGCCACGCAGGCCTCACCACCCCACCGTACTCCCATCGCTGGCCTAGCCATCCCTCTACTCACCCACACCTGCTGTTATTCTCCGGCGACGGCAGACGTACCAGTAAACCCTCGTACAGTCGTACTCCCCTCCGTGTGGGAAACAACTGCTGAGTGTTCCCTGCCTCCGTGTCGTCCCCTTCCTAGGCCTCGCCGTCGTCCACCACCGTGGTGCTCTCGGCGCGGCGTGGTCAATGTGGTCAACGACCGACTTCCATCGGAAGAGTACTGTGCGTGGAGATACTGACAGCTGGGTCCACGGCCGCAGCAAGGAAGTGCCTCCTTATTACGCGCAAAATAATTATTCCTCCACCTGACAGAGGGGACCCACCGGCCACTTGTATTTCGCAAAAAAATGTTTCCCCCCTGACTGTTGGGACCCACCAGCTACACCTTCGCACGCAAGGAAGTGCGTTCGGGCAAAAAAACAAAACGATTTGCCCCCCTGACTGCTTGGACCCACCAGCTACATCTTCGCACGCAAGGAAGTGCCTAACAGTCGGGACCCACCTGGTCGAAGCATACATAGCGTTGTCATTCTGGTCGCGAACGTGTACGTACATATATACTGGTGGATGTTGAGGCGCGCATGTGTCGTAGTAGAGGCGCGCACGTAGCATGTAGACGTACGTATAGCGGCCACGGTGCAAGAAAGAAAATACGGCCACGTACGTACATACGGTTAGGGTCTCGAACGCCTACTCGCGCATACGTACGGCGAGGGCTCGTGTACATGGCTGGGTCGGACCGGAGAAACAGCGTCGTCGTCGTGTTCATGGGGAGGCAACAGAATGCGTCATGTTCATCGGGAGGCAACGGAACGCGTGGGAACCAACTGGCTGGTTCGTGTTCATCGGGAGGGCTTGGACGGAACAGGCAATGGAAATGAGGCCTGGCGTACCGCACAACGGAGGAAAGGGACCTCCTACGTTCGGAACGGGGTCTTGTTGATCGGGAGGGGTGTGGCGTACCGCAAAACTGAGGAAACAGACCTCCTACGGTCGAAACGGGGGTCCTATTGATCGGGAGGGGTGTGGCATACCGCAAAACGGACGAAACAGACCTCCTACGTTCGAAACGGGGGTCCTGTTGATCGTGAGGGGTGTGGCGTACCGCAAAACGGACGAAACGAACTTGTGTTGGAGCGCTACTGTCGAAGCGGGGGT
>NC_041382.1:707266553-707302710 GCF_002162155.2 Triticum dicoccoides | reverse complement strand
AACCACCCCTCCACGGGCACCCGTCCATCGTCTACTGTTCATCCAGCCCTCCACACCACGGGGTCCTGTCCAACCACCCCTCCACGGGCACCCCTCCACCGTCTACTGTTCGTCCAGCCCTCCACCACACCATGGGGTCCTATTCATCTAGAGGCAACGCCACCGCTCACTGTTCATCCAAACCCCCCCGCAACGCTCACTGTTCATCCCATCGATCGGCTTCAGTTAGCAGCAGTAGCGAAGGAATCGCTCGATCGGGTTCATTTAACAGCCATCGATCGATCGCTCGGGTTCAATAGCTTGTAGCCTGCAGTGCAATGGCTCGGGTCTAGTTAGAGCCCAACGCCTCGCTCGTGTTCAGTTAGAGCCAACGCCTCGCACACATGCGAGTACGTGTACGAGAGAAACGCGCATCGCTCGGCCCCCGACCTCCCACCGTAACCGGGAACTCCCCGAAATTTTCCTCCCCCTTGCTTCTACCACGGTTTTTTCCGTCATGGACGGCCCAAAGAATGTCATGCAGCTGCGTCTCCGGCCCACCCAGGACGAAAAGCCCATTTTCTGTCATGATTTTTTTGTCATAGAAGTAGGAGCCCACCACATCTATGATGATACCAGGTTTTGTCACAATTATCGTCATAGAAGTGTCATATGTATGAGAGAAAAAATTCGTTCGGCCCAAAATGTCACGGATGTGTCTTTTTTTTGTAGTGTCGGCAAGCTCCGCCTTGGGCCACCCCCCGTTGGGAGGAGGCGCCACTGTGGGAAGTTCCAGGTGCAGGTCGGCGCGTTGTGCATCCATCATGACCCACTTGGATCGGATGTTGTCGGCCCTCTTCCCAGTGCTCGAGATCGAGTTGGCCTTGCCACACGCGACAAAATTAGCGCATACGGTAATATGCTCGCCGGTGACACGGAGGAAGAAGAAATGGCACAAGAGCGCCATGGACGGCATGACGCCCAGGTATGACTCGTAGTAGTAGGCGAAGATGGATAAGAGGAGGACAGAGTTGGGATGGAGGTGCAACGCCTACAGCCCGTAGTGGTCGAGGACTTCATAAAAGAAATCAGAGAAAGGAGGAACCAACGCGATGGCGACGCTGCTCGAGAAGAAGGGGAAGAAGGTGCTTCCCTCAGGCTCCGGCTCATCAGAGGCGAGCCGAAGCTCCGTCTTCCCCCACTCATTGCCTTCGTCCGTTGTTAGTAGGCGCATGGAGGCAAGGCTCTTCTCCATGATGGTGTGTGTCTCGAGGGCCGGCTCGTACCAAGCCGGCGTTGAGGAAGACTTGACCTTGCGTGGTGCCATGGGCGGCAGAAACAGAGCAAGGGTGGATCAGATCTGGAGGAAGCAGGCGGCGAAGGGCGAGAAATGCGTTCTAGAGCAAGGCAAGGAAGAAGCAATGAAGGAAAGAACTACCCGCGCCAGCCTTTGTTAGGGCGAGCAGTTGCCGTGGCAGCATGGGGAAGCGGAGACGCTGACGTCCAATCAACCACCACACGTCGACAGAGGCCGCGGGCTTTTGGGGCCCGTGGCGCTCTGAACTTCACCCTTGGCTTCGCCGCGATGCCAAGCCCAAGCGTGCCTTGGGCCCGGGGGCTACTGTCGGCGTTCTGGGAATGGGGGTCCCCAGACTTGCCTGCCTATGGCCCATCTTCATCACCAAGGCATCCAAGACCTTCGCGAGGGTCCAATCCTCGCGAGGCGGACGACGCAAGACTTCCTCTAGAGTGGCCTAGCCAGGCAGGCTCACGAGGAGCGGAGATATCAAGGTGGGGAAAACCTCACGAGGCACTCGTGACGTGAGCCATGAGGAACGGCGCCAGACGGGTGCCAGGCGGGTGCCGGTGCACACAGCTCCCCCATTTCCTCTTTGGTGCTAAGGAGGCAAGCGCAGACGAAGAGTACCGAGGCATCAGGCAAAGGTTGCCATATTGGTGCAACAAGACCAAGACTAGGAGGACGGCAAGGCGGAGGTCATCGTCGAGCCCAAGACGGCGTCATCCCAGGGCTTTTCGCAGGAAAAGACTGCTTTTGTCAGGATAGCTTGTACTAGCTGTCACCCTTCAAATTTGCCCGCTGTTGTTGGCTCCCTTCCCGCTCAACATTTGGGAAGTGGACGAGGGGCTCTATAAATAGGACTAGCCACCACAGTAGTGGGGGAGAGCAGTTCATCAACTCCTCACACCACAAGTTCATATGCACAAGAACACCTCAACCTCAGGAGGCTGTTCTTCTCTTGTACTGTTCATCATCAGCCCAAGAGGCAATCCACCACCACGACACTGGAGTAGGGTATTACACCACAACAGTGGCCCGAACCAGTATAAACCTCGTGTCTCTTTCTGTGTTGTGAGTTCGTCGAGTTCGTCCGCAAGATCTTAGTGAGCTAGAGCGTAGATCGGTAGGAGGGAAAGACTTCACGCGCACCCCAGTGTTCGAACCTTAAGGGTTTGCCGGAACCCCACATCCGACACCCGGGGTAGCCAAATTATTGGCGACCCTTTTGTCCACCGGTGCCTTTGCCACCGATGAACGAGGAATGGCTCGGGTTCTCATGCATCCTCCAGCGCGCAGGTTGGAGACGGAGCTCGCATGAGCTGTGTTCTTTTTGTCCCACCACGCCGCCCGAGCCGCCCGCAGACCGCTACAAACATCAATATTCTGCCTATCATAGATAAGATTGATTAATACCCATGACAATCCATGTCCTTAACAAAGGGTGCATGCACGTATAGGTTGAGCGTGTGTCTTGCGTCGTGTGATGTGTGCATGCAGGCGTGCGAGTGTTGCGTGCGTGCAAGGGTACGTTTCAGTGTTGCATGCATGTGTGTGTACGTGCGTGTGTTCGTGAGTGCATGTGTATGCGTCAGTGTTGCATGCCTACATGCGTGCGTGTGTTCGTTATGTGTACGTGTCAGTGTTGCACGCCTGCATGCGTGCGTGTCTTGCATGCGTGCATGTGTACGTGCGGGGTGACGCTACACGTCAGTCGACTGACATTTTCATCTCTGGTCATTAGATTTTCCAGCCGTTGGATACAAAATCAAGGGCCTGCAGTTTATCATCAAACTCCACCCCCTGAGCCACCAGCCACCACCGGCCGAACCGCCGGCCCCCGCCACCCACGGCCGGCCCGCGCCGCCACGCTGCCCCGCCCGCCCCGAAACCACTCCTCACCGCCGGTCCGCCGCCGAATCGGCCATCCCTCTAGCCCCCCCCCCTCGCGCCGAGCTTTTTCTCCGGCGATCCCCACCCTACCGCCCAATCAACGCGCCCCCCACCGCCGGAGACTGCCAACTAGAGGTCTCACGACTTCGAGTACCCACCGACCACTAATTTATTACCATTTTTGTCCTTCATATACGCGCTGACGGGTGGGCCCTATGGTAATGTGTGCTATTGAATGTGGACCGTTTGACTGGTCAATTGATCGTGTCATCACCAAATTACAGAGCTGTATGGTGAGCCAGTGACCGTATGATCACCCTAAAATGTATTTTATTAACACAGTACAGACTCAAACTACCATTTCTTTCTTTCATATTTGGGCTGACAGGTGGGCCCCATGGTTACGTGCCCCGATGGTGCAACACTAATTGCGTCACGTGGAATGTTTGACTGGTTAATTGATTGTGTCATCAACAAAATACGGAGTTGTACGGGTGAGCCAGTGACCGTATAATCATGACATGTATTTTTTAACACGGTACAGACGCAAGGGCTCATATATACGCGCAAGCACTCACCGCTATAAGCGCACACACGCAGACCCTACCCCTATGAGCACCTTCGAGAGAGTGGGCCAGCATATGATCTTGGGATTTTACGAAGTCACCATAGGTGCCTCGTAGTCGAGTGGAACGTCCCCTCCCACTGAACGCACGTCGCTGGAAAATACTGAAATTAACCCAGGATAAATGCGAGCACCGGGACTTTAACCCTGGTGGGCTCGAGAAACCATTGTCCTCCTAACCATCCAACCACTTGTTGGTTAGCACGACAAAATGTATGTGGTGACCGTGATAAGCTTAGACTGAAGTCCAGTGACCATATCGTGCTTTTGCTTCAAATACAATGACCGTAAGTGTCGTCAACAAAATACGGAGCACGCATCAAATGCAAAGTCCGTCAGTGTCATCAAGAAAATAGGGAGACGTATCGTGAGCTAGATACCGTATGATCACCACGAGAATGTATACGGTGACCATAATGAGCATATTCTGAACTCCAGTGGCCATATAGTGCTTTAGCTTGAAATACAGTGACCGCCATGCGTGAATGTGTCGTGGGCGTGCATACTTTTAGAGGGCCGAGAGATAGTTTGTGTGCGTACGTGAAAGTGGTGTAGAAAGAGGGGATGTCCGGTGGAGACAAGGAGAGATATGCCCTTTGTTTCTCTTTCCCGTGACTAATATTTTAGGTGAATATATAAACATTCACAATGCAGAACAAAGATTTTTTGATGCACCATGCAATTAACTTTCATGTATAAAATTGTACTAACCTATATGCTTATTTTCTTAGTGGCCGATTGCGTGTGTGGTGTGGTGGGCACATCATTTCTAGTTGTGGTGGGTCAACATGAGGACTCATGGGTCGGTTCCATCCTGCGCCACATAGGTTGGATCGAGACGCGTTATACGAAGACCCATGTGGAGGACTCGGCGTACAACACGAAGCTAGCTACCAGAGTTGCGGAGGACTCTATCCCCACTAATGATAAGCCGACTATATATGATTTGTAACCTTAGGCCCCAAGTATGTTATAGAAGCTTGGGGATTAGTTCGTCGATAGTATACACACACGCACAATGCTTGGTATTCACGTGTAATTTGTACACACCCCTATCACTAATATACAGTACCAGGAGTAGGCTTTGTCCTCAACTGCAACGGTCTGAACTAGGGTAAAACTTTGCCTCGTATTACCATCCAGCCTAACAGTCAGGGATATCCTACCGAATGATATGATGGAATCATATCTGCCAACTACTAAGAGAGAGGTGTGTCTGGGGGGGCAATGTGTGCGAGAGAGGCCTAAAGATAATGTGCGCGGGGGAGACACACGTAGGCACATATATGTGCCTATAGAGGGCTAGTAGAGACCATGCGTGTGTATATATGCATGTGAGAGAAATAGTGTTTTCCAACTGAGATTAGTGAAAAGAGTGGTGCATAGTAGTCAGAAAGAGAGAGAGAGAGAGAGAGAGAGAGAGAGAGAGAGATACAGAGAGAGCATGTGCGTGAGACTCCCCGACACCCCGAGAGAGATTGTGAGCATGTGTGAAAGAGAAATGCCGATGCATATAAAGTGTGTGCACTTATGCGGTAGATAGATGTAACAGCCTGGATTTTGGCCCTTTTCTTTTTCTTTTAATGTAATTGGTTTTTGCTCTGTTTTTCCTTTTTGGAGTGGTTCTGTGGCTTTGCCACCTGGGAAATCATCTTCATTTCCTCTCCCAAGTAGATCCTCATTCTCAAAACCTTGCCAAGATCATGTCACTTCACTCCTTGACCAAACCCTAATTTCTTTTTCTCAGGAATATTCCTTTTTCTATTAAAGGAATAATTCTGTCTGCCCTAGGTTGTGAAGCAACCTATATTTCTGTCCATCCAAAAATTCCCAAATAATTCTCATAATTCCTTTGGGGCATATGTTGCTCAAATATGCGCAAACTTTCCTGTCCTAGTCCAAGAATAATTCTCCAATAATTATTCTTCATTTTTGTCCAGTGTGGCTTTCTGTGAAGGAAGTACCATCGATCCTTTCCTGATTGCTCCCAAACCTGTTGGGCATTCTCTTATGACAAAATCATTGCCTCATGCCAAAATTCAAGTTTATTTGCCTAGCCAATCTTCCTCAACACTATGAAGGAAGTGCTAGCTAGGAGCATCCAAATGAGTTGAAATTTTGCATGCCTCTTCTTGTGCTCATATCTTTACACTCCTCCAAATTTCAGCTCCATCCCTTGATCTATGTGAGCACAGGAACAAATCTTTGATTCTGGCAATATTTTCAGGTTGTGAAGCAAGTGCATTTTATATTGCTTCAAAAATCCTGATAAATTACCAGATCATCCTCCTATCAATATAACTTCTCTCCACCAAATTTGGCACAATTTCACCTAGCCAATATTTCTCCAAAATTCTTGAAAGATTCTGGTCAATGAAGATAGCTGCGAAGGAAGTACCATTTTGGTAAATCCAATTGGTATGAAATTGTTACATCTTCTTACTATGACTAAATCACTAAGCCTTGCCAAATTTGAGCTCAAGTGGAATCACCATGTGGGTGCATCATCCAAATCTCATTTTTGGACCAGATTGGCAGTTGCAAAGCAACTATGATTTATCTTGGTCCAAATATTCTCAAAGTTACCAGGGTGAAAGTTCTTCTTACCCTAAACCTCGCAGACAACTCCATTGCTCCCGATCATCTTCCTGTTGATCACCAGTGCTCACCCAAGTTTACTGCAGTAAACTTCAGAGGGTGATTACCATTTAACCAGAGCGCTTTTAACCAAACTACCACCGTAGTTGAGACCTCCCCTGGATGAACTTACCCGTAGACAACAATTTCTAGCCCCTCTCCCCCGCTACATGCCAGTGCACGCGGTGACCGCGTTAATGGCAACCTTGTGCGCGCGCTCTGCTGTCGTTGGCCGCGTCCAGGATGGATTATTGCCCGGGCCCCTCCTCCTCTTGTCGCCTCCGCACGCGTTACCGTGTCCAACGTCTTCCTCTCGTTGTCGTCGTTCCCCTAGACCCCTCTTCCCCTCCGTCCGCTGCCTCACCGATGCAAGCCGCCGCGCGCCCACGGGCGAACAGTGGCGGTTTAGCTCGGAGCTTGCCGCCTTCTTCCTCCCTGCGCTCCCTTGGCCGCCTCTTCCCCGTGAGCTCTCCCTCCTGTTCCCTCTCGTCGCCTGCCTCCGAGCTCATGCACGCACACACACGTCCGCAGCGCCGGCCATGCATTGCGGCGACGACAGCTCGGCCTCCTCGCCTGCAGCTATATAAGCCCACCCCGAGGCCTCTCGACCTCACCACTCGACCTCACTCACTCCTCTAGCCCTCCGCGACCCCTCAGATCATCTCCGGAGCCCCTCCCTGCTCGCCATCGCCGCCATACCCGCCGTAGCCGCCGTCGGGCTCCGCTCCAATCCGAGCAGCACCGGGATCCTCCCCTCTTTCTTCCACCTCCACTAGACCACCTGGAGTACCCTGAGCCTCCCCAACTCTTCGCTTTCTCTTCTGGTGGCCCGGAGCACCGTGACCGCATCTGCCCGACGCCGCCGTCCGCCGCCGTCCAAAACTGCGGTCGCCTCATCCATCTCCGGCGACTACTGTGCCCAGGGCCGCCTCTGTCTTGTTCCCCTGCATCCGTGGGTAGGTCGGGCACCGCCTGCGGTGGTCTGTGCCGCCGGCGAGTGCCGTCGGGGCCGGCTCTGCCTCGACCGGGCACGGACGAGAGCGAGGAGAAGAAGGAGACGACCCCCTCCCTGCCAGCTAGCCGCGGGCCCCGCATGACAGCGAGACTAGGCCGGGCCCCGCACCCTGCTGACTGGATTAACTGGAGGCACAAACCCAGGAGTACGTTTTTGCTTCCGGAAAGCGTATTTTTCGTCTCCTTCAGACATAATATGTTTTCTTTTATTGAAAGCATATTTTCTCTCTGTTTCAGCCTGGAATACGCTTCCCCGAGGCACAGGCGTATTTCTCCATAGTGCACGTTCTGTTTTTCCAGCCAAGGGCCTGTTTGTGATGATTTTATTACAGATGGGTCCCTGGTAGAAAAACCTTCATATTTTTTTACTCCCAACTCCAAATGAGGTGATTCCAAAGCCCACTTCTTTGGTTCGTCGAGATTGTTATGTTGGTACCATTTTCACCATGTTTTGACATTCTGAAAATGACCATTTTGCCCCTGCCCATATTCAGCCCCCTCCGAGAGAGTACGTTTTCCAGCGATTCGTTCCGCGAGCTTCTCGCACTTTCTCCCGGTGATTTCTTCCACCCCAGGCAAGCCACACCCTCCATTTGCATGACTACAATGCAGTGACATGATTTATTTATTTGAACTTGTTTAAAATATTGCATTAGTTATGTATGATTTGTTCATGGCATTTCTCGGAGTATTGTTTGATCTTGATATTGCCATGATATTGCTTGGAGTTCTCGGACTTATATTTTGATGATTTTGTGGATGACATGTGCCTTTGGATTCTTAGTGGCTATTATGATTATTTTCATGATGGTATCCGGTACCATTTTGGAGTATTACTTTGGATATCATGTTGCCTTTGGATTATTAGTGGCTAGTGTTATTTTCATCATGATGCTAGATGATATTATGTTTTGAAGTATGATGTTGGAGGTGATTCTTGCATGTGGATCATAGTTGGATAATTAGTTCTTGATATTTGAGTAGTAGTTTTATCGTTAATGGATTCTTCATGATAGTAGTGTTATGTTGTCCTCAAAGTATTTTGGTATGATGATATTATGTTCAGATTATTTGTTGGATATTGCTATGGCTTGGATTCTAGTTTGATAGTTGATATCAGAGTATCAGTTATCACAGTTATATTTTGGGGATAAATTCCATCATTAAGTTGGTCAGGTGCCACCGAACCGGGCTTTCTCCAGTGCAACCACATTTGCCTTTATGGGAAGGCCCTAATGCGATGCAATTGTCGTGCCTCTCGCCGGTGCCTCCAACGAGGGATGGTTATGGGCGTGCGCTACCCTGATCAGGTAGGCGGACATAAGCCTTGTGAGCCCGAGTTTGGTTATGTGCACGTGTCCTCGTTTGGGACGGCTTATTCTTTTGGCCACGACGGTGGTCGTTGGTGTCTTTGGTAGACACGGGGCCACCCAGGACTAGCCCAGTGGGGAGTGAGTCGGAGTGACCGGGAGAGTGTCATGGCAGTAGATCGGTTTTGTCAGAACGCCGTTGGTCCACCCGACTGGGAGTGCGAGGCCATGGGTTCCCTGGTGTGGGTACAGTGCGCTACCTCTGTAGAGTGTACTTATTTAATCTATCAATAGCCGCGTCCTCGGTCATGAGCATGGGTTCGTACTAGGTCACACTGTTCAATCAACACTCACATGACGGAATGACTTGTAGGTGATTTATATGAGCAGTATAGATTGGCAGGATGTTGATGATGATGTTGGAGACCAAGTGTTGGTCATGGTAGTGATCGCTGATACGTCCATTTTGCATCATGCTTTTATATCAATATTTATTGCATTATGGGCTGTTATTACACGTTATGTCACAATACCTATGGCTATTCTCTCTTATTTTGCAAGGTTTACATAAGGAGGGAGAATGCCGGCAGCTGGAATTCTGGGCTGGAAAAGGAGCAAATATTAGAGACCTATTCTGCACAACTCCAAAAGTCCTGAAACTCCACGAAAGTCAGTTTTGGAAAATATAAAAAATATCCAGCGGAAGAAGTGCACCAGAGGGGGGCCCACCTGTCCACGAGGGTGGGGGGCGCGCCCTACCCCCCTGGGTGCGCCCCCCTACCTCGTGGTCCCCTGTTGGCTCCCCGATGCCCATCTTATGCTATATGAGGTCTTTCGATGAGAAAAAAAATCAGAAGCAACCTTTCGGGACGAGACTCCGCAGCCACGAGGCGGAACCTTGGCGGAACCAATCTAGGGCTCCGGCAGAGCTGTTCTGCCGAGGACACTTCCCTCTCGGAGGGAGAAATCATCGCCACCGTCATCACCAATGCTCCTCTCATCGGGAGAGGGCAATCTCCATCAACATCTTCACCAGCACCATCTTATCTCAAAACCCTAGTTCATCTCTTGTATCCAATTCTTGTCTCCAAGTTCGGGATTGGTACTAGTAGGTTGCTAGTAGTGTTGATTACTCCTTGTAGTTGATGCTAGTTTGTTTACTTGGTGGAAGATCATATGTTCAGATCCTTTATGCATATTATTACCCCTCTGATTATGAACATGAATATGCTTTGTGAGTAGTTACGTTTGTTCCTGAGGACATGGGAGAAGTCTTGCTATTAGTAGTCATGTGAATTTGGTATTCGTTCGATATTTTGATGAGATGTATGTTATCTAGCCTCTAGTGGTGTTATGTGAACGTCGACTACATAACACTTCAGCATTATTTGGGCCTAGAGGAAGGCATTGGGAAGTAATAAATAGATGATGGGTTGCTAGAGTGACAGAAGCTTAAACCCTAGTTTATGCGTTGCTTCGTAAGGGGCTGATTTGGATCCACATGTTTCATGCTATGGTTAGGTTTACCTTAGTACTTTTGTTGTAGATAGGGATGCTTGCAATAGAGGTTAATCGTAAGTGGGATGCTTGTTCAAGTAAGAATAGCACCCAAGCACCGGTCCACTCACATATCAAATTATCAAAGTACCGAACGAGATTCATATGAACGTGATGAATACTAGTTGGACGATATTCCCATGTGTCATCGGGAGCGCTTTTTCCTATTATAAGAGTTTGTCCAGGCTTGTCCTTTGCTACAAAAAGGATTGGGCCACCTTGCTGCACTTTACTTACTTTTGTTACTTGTTGCTCGTTACAAATTATCTTATCACAAAACTATCTGTTACCACTTATTTCAGTACTTGCAGAGAATACCTTGCCGAAAACCGCTTGTCATTTCCTTCTGCTCCTCGTTGGGTTCGACACTCTAACTTATCGGAAGTACTACGATAGATCCCCTATACTTGTGGGTCATCAAGACTCTTTTCTGGCGCCGTTGCCGGGGATTGAAGCTCCTTTGGTAGGTGGAATTTGGTAAGGAAAAATTTATATAGTGTGCTGAAATTTATTGTCACTTGTTGCTATGGAAAGTAATCCTCTGAGGGGCTTGTTCGGGGTATCTTCACCCCGACCAGTAGAGAAAATAGTTGCTCCTGAACCTACTGAAAATGAAAATGTTCCCTTTGAATTTCCTTCGGGTATGATAGAAAAACTGCTAGCTAATCCTTTTACAGGAGATGGAACAAAGCATCCCGATGAGCACCTAATATATGTGGATGAAGTTTGTGGATTATTTAAGCTTGCAGGTATACCCGATGATGTTGCTAAGAAGAAGGTCTTCCCTTTATCTTTGAAGGGAGATGCATTGACATGGTACATTCTATGTGATGATATGAGATCATGGAACTATAGAAGATTGAAATTGGAATTTCATCAAAAGTATTATCCTATGCATCTTGTTCATCGTGATCGCAATTATATATATAATTTTTGGCTGCGCGAAGGAGAAAGCATCGCTCAAGCTTGGGGGAGGCTTAAATCAATGATATATTCATGCCCCAATCATGAGCTCCCAAGAGAAACAACTATTCAAAACTTTTATGCTCGGCTTTCTGAAAACAATCGCACCATGCTTGATACTTCTTGTGCTGGCTCTTTTATGATGAAGACTATTGAATTTAAATGGGATTTATTGGACAGAATTAAACGCAACTCTGAAGATTGGGATCTCGACGAAGGTAAGGAGTCAGGTATGAGACCTAAGTTTGATTGTGTTAAATCTTTTATGGACACCGATATTTTCCGTAAATTTAGCACTAAATATGGACTTGACTCTGAGATAGTAGCTTCTTTCTGTGAATCTTTTGCAACTTATGTTGATCTCCCCAAGGAGAAGTGGTTTAAATATCTCCCTCCCATAGAAGTAAAAGTAGCTGCACCTATTAAAGTTAAAGAAAAGACTGTCACTTATAATGATCCTATTGTTCCTAGTTCTTACGTTGAGAAACCACCTTTCCTTGTTAGAATAAAGGATCATGCTAAAGCTTCAACTGTGGTTCGTAAAAGCAATATTAGAACTTATACACCTCCTGAGCAAGTTAAAGTTGAACCTACTATTGCTATTGTTAAAGATCTCTTGTCTGATAATATTGATGGGCATGTTATTCAGTTCTGCGGTGAAACTGCTAGAATTGCCAAACCTGGCGCAAAAGATAAACATAGACCTATGGTAGGCATGCCTGTTATTTCTGTTAAAAGATCACTTTCATTGTTATCATGGCTTATGTGATATGGGTGCTAGTGCTAGTGTTATACCGCATACTTTATACGAAGAAATTAAGCATGAAATTGCACCTGCTGAGATAGAAGATATTGATGTTACAATTAAACTTGCCAATAGAGATACTATATCAGCAGTGGGAATTGTTAGAGATGTTGAAGTCTTGTGTGGGAAAACTAAATATCCTGCTGATTTTCTTGTTCTTGGTTCCCCACAAGATAACTTTTGTCCCATTATATTTGGTAGACCCTTCTTGAACACTGTTAATGCTAAGATAGACTGCGAAAAGAATGTTGTTACTATTGGCTTGGATGATATGATTCATGAGTTTAATTTCTCTACATTTAGTAAACAACACCGTGAAGAGGAATTGCCTAGTAAGGATGAAATTATTGGTCTTGCTTCTATTGTCGTACCTCCTAGTGATCCTTTAGAACATCATTTGCTAGACCATGAAAATGATATGTTTATGAACGAAAGAAGGGAAATAGATGAAGTATTCTTTAAACAGGAACCTATTCTGAAACACAATGTGCCTGTTGAAATCCTAGGGGATCCTCCTCCAACCAAGGGTGATCCCGTGTTTGAGCTTAAACCATTGCATGATAATCTTAAATATGCTTATCTTGATGAAAAGAAGATATATCCTGTTATTATTAGTGCTAACCTTTCACAGCATGAAGAAGAAGATTATTGAAAACTCTGAAGAAGCATCATGCTGCTATTGGATATACTCTTGATGATCTTAAGGGCATTAGTCTCACTCTTGTCAACATAAAATAAATTTGGAGGCAGATGCCAAACCAGTTCGTGATCCTCAACAACGTTTGAATCCTAAAATGAAAGAAGTGGTAAGAAAAGAAATACTAAAGCTTCTGGAGGCAGGTATAATTTATCCCGTTGCTGATAGTCAGTGGGTAAGTCATGTTCATTGTGTCCCTAAGAAGGGAGGTATTACTGTTGTTCCTAATGATAAAGATGAATTGATTCCGCAAAGAATTATCACAGGTTATAGGATGGTAATTGATTTCCGCAAATTAAATAAGGCTACTAAGAAAGATCATTACCCCTTACCTTTTATTGATCAAATGCTAGAAAGATTATGCAAACATACACACTACTGCTTTCTAGATGGTTATTCTGGTTTCTCTCAAATACCTGTGTCGGCTAAAGATCAATCAAAGACTACTTTTACATGCCCTTTTGGTACTTTTGCTTATAGACGTATGCCTTTTGGTTTATGTAATGCACCTGCTACATTTCAAAGATGCATGATGGCTATATTCTCTGACTTTTGTGGAAATATTTGTGAGGTTTTCATGGATGATTTTTCCGTCTATGGATCTTCTTTTGATGATTGCTTGAGCAATCTTGATCGAGTTTTGCAGAGATGTGAAGAAACTAATCTTGTCTTGAATTGGGAAAAGTGCCACTTTATGGTTAATCAAGGTATTGTCTTGGGGCATAAAGTTTCTAAAAGAGGTATTGAAGTTGATAAAGCCAAGGTTGATGCTATTGAAAAGATGCCATGTCCAAAGGACATCAAAGGTATAAGAAGTTTCCTTGGTCACGCCGGATTTTATAGGAGGTTCATTAAGGACTTCTCAAAAATTTCTCGGCCTCTGACTAATTTATTACAAAAAGATATACCATTTGTCTTTGATGATGATTGTGTAGAAGCATTTGAAATACTTAAGAAGGCATTGATTTCTGCACCTATTGTTCAGCCACCTAATTGGAATTTACCCTTTGAAATTATGTGTGATGCTAGTGATTATGTTGTAGGTGCTGTTCTAGGGCAAAGAGTTGATAAGAAATTAAATGTTATCCATTATGCTAGCAAGACTCTAGACAATGCTCAAAGAAATTATGCCACAACTGAAAAAGAATTCTTAGCAGTTGTATTTTCTTGCGATAAGTTCAGACCTTATATTGTTGATTCTAAAGTAACTATTCACACTGATCATGCTGCTATTAAATACCTTATGGAAAAGAAGGATGCTAAACCTAGACTTATTAGATGGGTTCTCTTGCTACAAGAATTTGATTTGCATATTGTTGATAGAAAGGGAGCTGAGAACCCCGTTGCAGACAACTTGTCTAGGTTAGAAAATATTCTTGATGACCCACTACCTATTGATGATATGTTTCCTGATGAACAATTAAATGTTATAAATACCTCTCGTAGTACTCCATGGTATCCTGATTATGCTAATTACATTGTTGCTAAATTAATACCACCTAGTTTCACATACCAGCAAAAGAAAAAGTTTTTCTATGATTTGAGACATTACTTTTGGGATGACTCACATCTTTATAAAGAAGGAGTAGATGGTGTTATTAGACGTTGTGTACCTGAGCATGAACAGGAACAGATCCTATGCAAGTGTCACTCCGAAGCTTATGGAGGACACCATGCTGGAGATAGAACTGCACATAAGGTATTGCAATCTGGCTTTTATTGGCCTACTCTCTTCAAGGATGCCCGTATGTTTGTCTTATCTTGTGATGAATGTCAAAGAATTGGTAATATTAGTAGACGTCAAGAAATGCCTATGAATTATTCACTTGTTATTGAACCATTTGATGTTTGGGGCTTTGATTATATGGGACCTTTTCCTGCCTCTAATGGATAAACACATATTTTAGTTGTTGTTGATTACGTTACTAAGTGGGTAGAAGCTATTCCAACTAGTAGTGCTGATCATAACACTTCTATTAAAATGATTAAAGAAGTTATTTTTCCGAGGTTTGGAGTCCCTAGATATTTAATGACTGATGGTGGTTCACATTTTATTCATGGTGCTTTCCGTAAAATGCTTGCTAAGTATGACGTTAATAATAGAATTGCATCTCCCTATCACCCACAGTCTAGTGGTCAAGTAGAATTGAGTAATAGAGAACTCAAATTAATTTTGCAAAAGATTGTGAATAGGTCTAGGAAGAATTGGTCTAAGAAACTTGATGATGCATTATGGGCCTATAGAACTGCATATAAAAATCCTATGTGTATGTCTCCATATAAAATGGTTTATGGAAAAGCATGTCACCTACTTCTCGAACTAGAACATAAGGCATATTGGGCTATTAAAGAGCTCAACTATGATTTCAAACTTGCTAGTGAGAAGAGGTTATTTGATATTAGCTCACTTCATGAATGGAGAACCCAAGCTTATGAAAATGCCAAGTTGTTCAAAGAAAAAGTTAAAAGATGGCATGACAAAAGGATACAAAAGCGTGAGTTTAATGTAAGTGATTATGTATTGCTATACAACTCTCGTTTAAGATTTTTTGTAGGAAAACTTCTCTCTAAATGGGAAGGCCCCTACGTTATCGAGGAGGTCTATCGTTCCGGTGCCATAAAAATCAACAACTTCGAAGGCACAAATCCGAAGGTGGTAAACGGTCAAAGAATTAAACATTATATCTTAGGTAATCCCATAAATGTTGAATCCAATATTATTGAAACCGTAACCCCGGAGGAATACATAAGGGACACTCCAGACTGTTTCAGACTCCAAAAAGGAATAGGTATGTGGTACGGTAAGTAAACCGACTCCAAAACAATTTTTAAGGCAATATTTCTCCGTTTTGGAATATTTAGAAAAATAGAAAAATAAGTGGCAGTCCGGGAAGGACATGAGGGCCCCACGAGGGTGGAGGGTGTGCCCTACCCCCTGGGCGCGCCCCCCTACCTTGTGAGCACCTCGTGTGCCTTCCGGACTCCATTTTCTTGCATGATACGTATTTTGGTCGGTAAAAATTCATTACATATTCTCCCGAAGGTTTTGACTCCCGTATCACACAAATGTCCTCTGTTTTCGTTTTGAGCTGTCCCGCTCCTGATTAGATCAACATGTTTTCCCAGGATTCGGAAGGAGAAAGCTATGTGGATGATTACTTAGCCAATCCTAAGGTCTATGGAGATGTGCAGCACGATGGCTGGACCATGGAGGAAGAAGAGGACTGTGAACCCAAGGGGAAGGAGGAGATGAGCTCAGATGAAGATGAAGCCCCATTACCTCAACCTGGGGACATGCACGTGGAGTTCAAAAAGTCAAGACTCCCTGATAGGGTGAAGAAACCAAAGTTTGAGTTTATCCCTTTTCGTCTCTTGCAGGAAAATAAGCAGGGCCTATGCAAAAAGATATTAACCCTGGAGTGGGAGATTGATGATCTGAGGGATCAAAATGCCGTCCTCAAGCGTAAATTAAGGGAGAAGTCTATGCCATCAACTAAGTCAACAACACCTCCACCCTCTTCACCAACAACAAAGAAGGAGACATAATCACATGGGTATGGGCACTCCCCTTGGCAACTTCCAAGCTTGGGGGAGGTGCCCCGGTATCGTATCACAATCACAACTCCTATCTTTACCGTTTTTCCTAGTTCGATCCTATTAGTAGTATCTTGATCTAGTAGAATAAAGTTTATGGCGCAAGATCTAGTTTTAAGTTTTGCTTTATGATCTCTCTATGTAATCGAGTCCGTGAGCCATATATAATAAAGATTAGTGTTGAGTCAAGGGCTTGATTATTTTACCATGATCTTGAGTGAATAAAAGAAAAGAAGAGAAAAAGAATAAAAAGAAACAAAGAGTTCATATTGATCTTGTTGAGAGTAATGACTTCACATAGAAAGAGTATGATGATTAAAAGTTGTTGGGAGTTGCTAGACATAGTTTTGGTCATCGTTGCAATTAATAGAAAGTAATAAGGAAAGAGAGGTTTCACATATAAATATACTATTATTGACATCTTTTATGATTGGGAGCACTCATTAAAATATGACATGCTAAAGAGTTGATGTTGAACAAGATAGACAACGTATTGAGTTATGTTTTCTTATATCTGAGATAAAGTATGTTGTCATGGGTCCTCCAAAATGTTGAGCTTGCCTTTCCCCCTCATGCTAGCCAAATTCTCAGCACCAAGTAGAGATACTACTTGTGCCTCCAAATACCCTTAAACCAGTTTTGCCATTGGTGCAAAGCAATAAAAATTGCTCTAAATATGTATGATTGATTGGTGTGGGAAAAATAAGCTTTATACGATCTTGTGATGTCGAAGTAATAAAAGCGACGGACTGCATAATAAAGGTTCATATCACAAGTGGCAATATAAAGTGACGTTCTTTCGCATTAAGATTTTGTGCATCCAACCATAAAAGCGCATGGCAGACTCTGCTTCCCTCCATGAAGGGCCTATATTTTATTATTATCTTCTACCTTATGCAAGAGTCATGGTGATCTTCACCTTTCCTTTTTCATTTTATCCATTGGCAAGCACAGTATGTTGGAATGATCCTGATATACGTACCTAATTGGATGTAGGGGAGCATGAGTTATTATTGTTGACATTACCCTTGAGGTAAAAGGTTGTGGGGCAATACTATAAGCCCCTATCTTTCTCTGTGTCCAATTAAAACTTCATAACCACAAGTATTGCGTGAGTGTTAGCAATTATGAAGGACCAGATGATAGTTGAGTATGTGGACTTGCTTTTAAGTTCTTACATAGACTCTTTCTAATGTTATGATAAATTGCAATTGCTTCAATGACTAAGATTGTAGTTTGTTGGTTCTCAATAAAGTTTATGATTCATACTTTTGCATTGTGAATAGTTTATTACTTGAGCATAAGAAATCATATGACAAAATCTATGTATGTTACTGTTATGAGAATAATCATGATGCCTTCATGTCCGTATTTTATTTTTATCGACACCTCTACCTCTAAACATGGGGACATATTTATCGTTATCGGCTTTCGCTTGAGGACAAGCGAGGTCTAAGCTTGGGGGAGTTGATACGTCCATTTTGCATCATGCTTTTATATCAATATTTATTGCATTATGGGTTGTTATTACATGTTATGTCACAATACTTATGGCTATTCTCTCTTATTTTGCAAGGTTTACATAAGGAGGGAGAATGCCGGCAGCTGGAATTCTGGGCTGGAAAAGGAGCAAATATTAGAGACCTATTCTGCACAACTCCAAAAGTCCTGAAACTCCACAAAAGTCATTTTTGGAAAATATAAAAAAAATCCAGCGGAAGAAGTGCACCAGAGGGGAGCCCACCTGTCCACGAGGGTGGGGGGCGCGCCCCCTACCTCATGGGCCCCCCGTTGGCTCCCCGATGCCCATCTTCTGCTATATGAGGTCTTTCGATAAGAAAAAAATCAGAAACAACCTTTCGGGACGAGACTCCACCGCCACGAGGCAGAACCTTGGCGGAACCAATCTAGGGCTCCGGCAGAGCTGTTCTGCCGGGGACACTTCCCTCCCGGAGGGGGAATCATCGCCACCGTCATCACCAACGCTCCTCTCAACGGGAGAGGGCAATCTCCATCAACATATTCACTAGCACCATCTTATCTCAAAACCCTAGTTCATCTCTTGTATCCAATTCTTGTCTCCAAGTCCGGGATTGGTACTAGTAGGTTGCTAGTAGTGTTGATTACTCCTTGTAGTTGATGCTAGTTTGTTTACTTGGTGGAAGATCATATGTTCAGATCCTTTATGCATATTATTACCCCTCTGATTATGAACATGAATATGCTTTGTGAGTAGTTACGTTTGTTCCTGAGGACATGGGAGAAGTCTTGCTATTAGTAGTCATGTGAATTTGGTATTCGTTTGATATTTTGCTGACATGTATGTTGTCTAGCCTCCAGTGGTGTTATGTGAACGTCGACTACATAACACTTCACCATTATTTGGGCCTATAGGAAGGCATTGGGAAGTAATAAATAGATGATGGGTTGCTAGAGTGATAGAAGCTTAAACCCTAGTTTATGTGTTGCTTCGTAAGGGGCTGATTTGGATCCACATGTTTCATGCTATGGTTAGGTTTACCTCAATACTTTTGTTGTAGTTGCGGATGCTTGCAATAGAGGTTAATCATAAGTGGGATTCTTGTTCAAGTAAGAACAACACCCAAGCATCGGTCCACCCACATATCTAATTATCAAAGTACCGAACGGGAATCATATGAACGTGATGAAAACTAGTTGGACGATATTCCCATGTGTCCTCGGGAGCGCTTTTCCTATTATAAGAGTTTGTCCAGGCTTGTCCTTTGCTACAAAAAGGATTGGGCCACCTTGCTGCACTTTACTTACTTTTGTTACTTGTTGCTCGTTACAAATTATCTTATCACAAAACTATCTGTTACCACTTATTTCAGTACTTGCAGAGAATACCTTGCCGAAAACCGCTTGTCATTTCCTTCTGCTCCTCGATGGGTTCGACACTCTTATTTACCAAAAGGACTACGATAGATCCCTATACTTGTGGGTCATCAATCGCTAGAAAGATCACAATTTGAGACCAAGTGTTGGTGATGGTAGTGTTCGCCAGAAAGATCACCGTTTGGTTTTGATCACGAGGTGATCGAGATGGTATATTGCTTGGCCGGTTAGCCAACAGAGATTTGGTTATGGAGATCTGAGATGTTGGTTTATCAGTATTGTAGTAGTTTCATATAATGATTAGTAGGTGTTGTTGTATCATGGTAGATGTTAAATTAATTAACCTGTTAATGTTATGTTATTGTCTTGCCTTGATGTTTATGGTTGTTGTGAGCTTGCAAGTACATTCAATGTACTGACCTGGTATGTCATGCCAGATTGCAGGTGATGCCATGATTGCTTGATTGCTTGTCAAGGTTGCCGTGCGTGTGAGCTAGATCGTGTCCCAGCCAGAGTCCCTGCGGAGTGGAGATTCACCACCTTCGTCATTGTTCCCCTGCTAGAAGTATTCCGCTGCTACGAGTTGTTCCGCTGCTAGCATAGAGAAAGTGTAGTATCGCAGGCATAGTGTCGCCGTGTTGATGTGCTTCTTTGTAACATCAGACCCTTGTATTATTATTCTTGTAATAAGAGCTGATTTGTTCTATGTAAGCAGTGTCGTATTCCAGAGACTTCTCCTCGATCTCTGGGCTAGAATACGGGGCGTTCCGGTTTTTCTGAGCCAGGGTGCCACTGCGCTTGATATTAGAGCAGGTCTGACTATAGGACGCCCTAGTCAGCGCGAGTGGTAGAAATCGGTAGTTTAAAGTTTGGCTTGTTTATTGCATTTGGTTGCTGCATTTGTTTGTTGCATAGCATGCATATAGCCTTATTATTTTGCTATTGACGATTTATCTGGTGAGTGTAGATGGCATCGGTTCGGATCCACTACAGCTCAGGCTTTGCATTCCTCCAGATTTCTTTTCTTGCCTATTCTTCGGTGTTTGGTGTCATTTCTGTCCCAGCGGAGTGATGCCAAGTGATCCCGACACTGTTTGCAGAAATGGTGCTTCGGTATCGCGCCGATTTCTTTCCTTCAGCCCCATTTTGCTTCAGTGGTAGACATGCTTCTATCCCGAATCGTCCTTTTTATTTTGTCGTGTTGTCAACCGTTAATGATCTTAGTCATCACGAAAGGGTAATGCCAGCAGACTCAGTTTTTCCCCGCTATCCCTATTTCTTGGACGAGTACGGATATCTTCCATCCGCTTGATAATAATGTGGTTTCGACCTTCGTGTCCCACTACAGGTTTATCGAGTGCATCCTCGCCTCCGAGCTAGTCCAGGTTGCTACCTGGCTAAGCCAGCACTTGGTGTAACGTTGTTTACACCAATTCTTCCACACATTTATTCGTCCTCATGCACATCGTCACAGCATGCTAGATCGTAGAACCGGAGATCCCGCGAGATTTGTGTGCTTAAGTAGGCATGCATATTGTGTGACTAGCAATAAAATGTGACATTGATTGTGTGTGAATTAATTGTTGTTGTGTGCTTTTGTTAGTTGAGTTTTCTTTCGCTTCTTTCTTTTTGGGCCCCGGTGTTACATTATTTTTCCCCTATAAAGAGTTGCTCATCAACTGACACCGGGCTCGAAGAAGTAATAAGGATTTCAAATATTTGGAAGAAACTCAGCTAAACCGAATGAAATTCTCAGCCGACTGCAGTGAAATGGGGAATATCTGATTTCGAGGCTGATAATCAATTTTGCATCAGTGTGCACTCCTCCCAACGGTACTGATAAGTCAAGTCTACATCAGTACAAAATCTTACAGCAGTAATAGTCAAGTCAGCAGCAAGACAAGTCAGGTACAAGATCAACAGTATATTTCCAGTCAAAGGTATGGATCATATACAAAATTTTGGCTCAGCAATGCATGATGATTGAGATATGTTATCATCTGAAATAAAGTCAGAATGTGACATGCTCGAGGAAGACAGTCAAACCATTTTTCTCATGCAAATAATCAGCCTCATAATATTATGGGGTGTGTATGGATTTCAGTCTACATATCAGTATGAAGTTTTGGATATAAGAAACCCAGTATTATTCTACATGCTATCGGAAGAAATTTATGAGGCAAGGCTCCTCAATTTTTTCCTCAGCATGATATGTGAACAATTTCCGGTCCAAGATACCCGGTCTTTCTCAGCAAGATATCTCGGTAAAATCTTGTGACAGACGAAAATGAATTTTTTCTCAAACAAGCAAACCCGAGGGGAAGCTTCTCAAGTACGGAACTCAGGCTTCTCCAGCACAATAATCAGACCAAGCTTCGTGTGTAAGCTATAGAGCCCCTTTCTGCACGATATCCACACAAAAGATTTGAGCAGAAGATAACAAGTCCTCCTCAGCAAGCTACTCGGATGACTTCTCTCGTAAGCCATTCAGTATGCGTCAGTATCATACTATTACACCGTCCTCAGACATTATATGATGAGTTGCCAATATATGGCAGTATCGCTCAAGAATCAGACTCGCAACATTTTGTTAGAAGCACAAATCAGTGAAGGCATGTGTCTTATTCAGAAATCAAGTGTTTGATTGCATATGATTCTTATATATGGTTAGCATGTATCCCGGCCAGAGAAGTCACTCATACGGGATACGACAATGATCCAGCAGATATACCTAAGGAAAGGAAGGATCCCACAACCTCACGAGTCAAGCAAAGGAAAATAAGCAGAAATACAACTCATGAATTACAAGGATCGCCAAGATCTGGGGATGACATCACAGAATCCACAGTCTTGACAATGGTCACCAAGATCATTATTCCCACACCAGACAAGGTGATATCATGAAACCTTGTCACCTTCTTGTATGAGTGGCCTCAGCAATGAGCTCAGTACAGCTACAAGCCCCGAACATATGTCCTATGTGTGCGGACCCAGGTCAGAAAATAAGCAAAAGGAATAATGCCAATAATATTACATTAATCACATCCATGGTCATACGAAGAATCAAGGACAGGCGTGGCCAAGTTATTTCAGCAAGGTACCCTAACAAAGAAAATCATGACCGTTAAATGGTGAGACTGACAACAAAGGTATGATGATTTTTGCATGACCATCAGGGTTCGGATACCCAAATCAGTTGGAGGCCGTAATTCCATATGGATCCACAAAGGCATACCCTTAGAGGCCTACTCTGTTTTACAAGGATTTCATATCCCGCTGACCCGCTTGGAATGGTTAGTGTAAAAAATCCAAATTGGTATACCGACAAAATGAGAAAATCAAAAGCCGAACAATTAGCTCAGGCCCGGTATACTCATGGACGGAATTAAGTACATGGTTAGTCTATCAGGAAAAAGCAATTATCCGTCAGCCCCTATCGGGCCAGTCTCAAGATGTAAATATTTGAGGTATGACACAGCTAAAACTCCATACACCGTTATATTGCTCATGACAGAAGGCAGTCAAATCTCTGGTATATGCCACATGCTCGAGCCAAAGGAAATAAATCAAGATAAATCAGTGCCACCTATGAGAAGTTAGATCCTGTCAGAAGATGGCCATGATTACGTCTCAGCATTTATTGAAACTAGAAGGCCTACATTTATTTGAAGCAACCCCGTGACAGAAGTAAAAAGGTTTTCATGACAAAAGGAAAATTTTATGCTCAGATCCATTGGATATCACCGCAGATATGAAAGAATCAACGTCAGCAAAAGGATTTGGTATGTGAGCAAAAACCCATCAGAATTACGGGAAAGGTGAAGCAAACCACACCAGAGCAAGATAAGTGGATCATCTGAAATTCTCGGGGGAGCAATAAATAAAGGAAAAAGGATACCCGAGTTGGAAACGGTGTCCTCAAGTCATACTTGTTACCTAAGCAACAAAATCTCGATGACGAGATTTCTTTAAGGGGGTAAGAGTTGTAACAGCCTGGATTTTGGCCCTTTTCTTTTTCTTTTAGTTTAATTGGTTTTTGGTGTGTTTTCCTTTTTGGAGTGGTTCTGTGGCTTTGCCACCTGGGAAATTATCTTCATTTCCTCTCCCAAGTGGATCATCATTCTCAAAACCTTGCCAAGATCATGTCACTTCACTCCTTGACCAAACCCTAATTTCTTTTTCTCAGGAATATTCCTTTTTCTATTAAAGGAATAATCATGTCTGCCCTAGGTTGTGAAGCAACCTATATTTCTGTCCATCCAAAAATTCCCAAATAATTCTCATAATTCCTTTGGGGCAAATGTTGCTCAAACATGCCCAAACTTTCCTATGCTAGTCCAAGAATAATTCTCCAATAATTATTCTTCATTTCTGTCCAGTGTGGATTTCTGTGAAGGAAGTGCCATCTATCCTTTTGGGCATTCTCTCATGACCAAATCATTGCCTCATGCCAAAATTCAACTTTATTTGCCTAGCCAATCTTCCTCAGCAAATTTTCAAACTTTCTGTCAGGCAGAAGGCATTGTGAAGGAAGTGCTAGCTAGGAGCATCCAAATGAGTTGAAATTTTGCATGCCTCTTCTTGTGCTCATATATTTACACTCCTCCAAATTGCAGCTCCATCCCTTGATCTATGTGAGCACAGGACCAAATCTTTGATTTTGGCAATATTTTCAGGTTGTGAAGCAAGTGCATTTTATATTGCTTCAAAAATCCTGATAAATTACCAGATCATCCTCCTATCTATATAACTTCTGTCGGTGTTCTGGGAATGGGGGTCCCCAGACTTGCCTGCCTGTGGCCTGCGGCGTGGCTCAAGTGGGGGCCCAGCGCGGCCCATCTTCATCAGCTCAAGCTCAAGACCCTCGCGAGGGGCCAAGCCTCGCGGGGTGGACGACGGGGAAGCTTCCTCAGAGGCAGCAACATTAGGCAGGCTCGCTAGAAGGTGGAGAGATCAAGGCAGGTGCACCTCGCGAGGAGCCCGTGATGCAAGCCATGACGATCGAGACCAGGCGGGCGCCGGCCTGCGCAGTGTCCTTGTTTCCCTTTCGGTGCAAAGGGGGCAAGCACGGGCCAAGGCATCAGGCAAAGGTTACCATTACGGTGCAACGAGACCAAGACCAGCAGAGCGGCAGGACGGAGGTCACCATGGAGCCCAAGACGGCATAGTTATATTTTGGGGATAAATTCTGTCATTAAGTTGGTCAGGTGCCACTGACCCGGGCTTTCTCCAGTGCAACCACATTTGCCTTTATGGGAAGGCCCTAATGCGATGCTATTGTCGTGCCTCTCATCGGTGCCTCCAACGAGGGAAGGTTATGGGCGCGCGCTACCCTTATCAGGTAGGCGGACATAAGCCTTGTGAGCCCGAGTTTGGTTATGTGCACATGTCCTCGTTTGGGACGGTTTATTGTTTTGGCCACGACGGTGGTCGTTGGTGTCTTTGGTAGACACGGGGACACCCAAGACTAGCCCAGTGGGGAGTGAGTCGGAGTGGCCGGGAGAGTGTCATGGCAGTAGATCGGTTTTGTCGGAACACGGTTGGTCCACCCGAATGGGAGTGCGAGGCCATGGGTTCCGTGGTGTGGGTACAGCGCGCTACCTCTACAGAGTGTATTTATTTAATCTATCAATAGTCGCGTCCTCGGTCATGGGCATGGGTTCGTACTAGGTCACACTGTTCGATCAACACTCACATGACGGAATGACTTATAGGTGATTTATATGAGCAGTACAGATTGGCAGGATGTTGATGATGATGTTGGAGACCAAGTGTTGGTCATGGTAGTGATCGCCGTAAAGATCACAATTTGAGACCAAGTGTTGCTCATGGTAGTGATCACCGGAAAAATCACCGTTTGGTTTTGATCATGAGGTGATCGAGATGGTATATCGCTTGGCCGGTTTGCCAAGAGAGATTTGGTCATGGAGATCTGAGATGTTGGTTTATCAGTATTGTGGTAGTTTCATATCATGATTACTAGTTGTTGCCGTATCATGGTAGATGTTAAATTAATTAACCTGTTAATGTTATGTTATTGTCTTGCCTTGATGTTTATGGTTGTTGTGAGCTTGCAAGTACATTCAATGTACTGACCTGGCGTGTCATGCCAGATTGCAGGTGATGCCATGATTGCTTGATTGCTTGTCGAGGTTGCCGTGCGTGCGAGCTAGATCGTGTCCCAGCCAGAGTCCCCGCGGAGTGGAGATTCACCACCTTCGTCGTTGTTCCGCTGCTAGAAGTATTCCGCTGCTACTAGTTGTTCCCCTGCTAGCATAGAGCAAGTATAGTATCGCAGGCGTAGTGTTGCCGTGCTGGTGTGCTTCTTTGTAACATTAGACCCTTGTATTATTATTCTTGTAGTAAGAGCTGATTTGTTCTATGTCAAGCTGTGTCGTATTCTAGAGACTTCTCCTCGATCTCTGTGCTGGAATACGGGGCGTTCCGGTTTCTCTGAGCCGGGGTGCCACAATATAGAGATGTATAGTGTGTTTGTGAGAACGGGCCGAGGCATAGTGCATCTACATGTAAAAGGCGGTTGAACGCATTAAATTAAAATATAAATGGCATTATTATGTTTGGATGAGATCATGAATTTTGCAAATTGCGTACGGACGAAAATCGGTCTATCAGACACCCATACTCTATTGAATTCTAGCATGTGCGTGTGTTTATTTCATATTATCAATCCATAGAGTGAGAGCGGTTTGAAATACAGGCAATGGATGCTTTTGCAATTCATATATGAACATTAGTTAGTGCACTCCATGTTGTTAGTGTGAAGCACTTTATACATTTGTCACTTGCATGGATACATTCCAAATTGCTAGCTACGAAATGGAATAGTCGAATTAACATAAAGGTGGTTTCGAAGATTCGAATTCATCGGAAGTGCACTCATCTATTTGAACCTGAGATAATGGCATTTGTAAATCATATGTAAAAGGGGGCATCAACCTTTGTTGTGCGTTTGAACATGCTATATATATTCATACGCATGCCTAACTTTTTTTTGCAACCAAGGAGATTATATCTGGAACCATGCATGAACTGAGGTAAGTTGCATATTTTTTTAATATATACTCGTGTACAATGTATATTCAAATGTACCACCTCCATTCCAAAATAATCGTAGCTTTAGGATTTTCAAGAGTAAAGATTTGTGAAGTTTGACAAATCCTGAATGTTCAATTCAAGAGAACCGAAAATGTTAATGGTTCTGGTCCCAAATATTGAACGAAGTGCCAAATAGGCCTCTAGTCACCCGAAACCGCGCGAGATTAATGTTTGGTGGTAGGAAATTATTGTCCTGACTCTGGACCGTGTAGCCTATCGGCCCGATGTCCAAAGGTCTAAAACGGGGTAGGTTTGTAACTTCACTAAGACGCCAGTCTCAACCGCCTTTGAGAAGCATTCATACGCCGTCGGCGCCTAAACACCCATGCGCTCGGCCGAAATCTATCCCGCCCACATTTGGGACACTTGAGATTACAGTCCTACCCCCAACCCACAATATGTACGAAATTTTAGATGGGGGAAAAGTTTGTAACTTTCCCCAAATTTCAAACAAGCGCGTCCCAAACTAAAACATTGTTCCCCCTTAGTTCCCCGCCTCCCTCTGTTTCCCCATTCATACTCCGTGGGCACCAAAATGCCCTCTCCACCAGCCGCGAAACCCCAGCCTCGTCCGTCCCCCACCCCATAGCACCCAATCCACCGCCGCCCACCTCCATCACGCCAGAGCCGGTACCCCGACGTTGTCGTCCAACGTAACCGCAACCGAACCGCAACCGCAACACCCTCAAGGACTTAGCAGCTGAAGCCGAGGTAGAGCTGCCTCCATGACGCCGACGGCGACGTGCGTCGTACTAGAACCACTCCGACCACGCCGTCCTGTGCCTCACTGCTGCCGCTCCACTATCGCCACCGTCCACCGCACTGGAGCTATTCCCGCTACAGCGTCGTTTGCTGCCTTGGATCTGCATCCCCGCCGCCGACAGACGGCCACCGCACCACACTCAACAACTTGGTCATGGGTTCGTCCAAGGCTGCACCGTCCTCCACAACCTCTCGTTTCCAGCGAACCACAAGAAGATCGTTGGAAAAACAGACGGAGGGCACAGCACTACCAGCAGAAAGAGGTACTCCTCTTCCCTTATTCGTGCAAACCTTACGTCTCTGCTCACACCGTATTCATCCCACGAAAGAAACTAGTTGAGCGCTTCTTACTGCATCTTCTTCGTGATACTAAATGCACAAGGTTTCCTCCCTAGACTATTTCACCTTTGCTAGAGGTCAGTTGCCCGCCTGGATTTCAATTCAGGGTCAGTCGAACCGCAATTAAAAGAAGAAGCACCCGCTTAGGCGCGCTGAGCACCTAGTCCGCCTGTTCACCGGGAAAGCGGCGCATCGGTGTGTATCATAGGGGTGTGGGGTGCAGGAGCTGCTTGCGCCCGATCTGGAGGTCGGCGGGGCTTGAATGGATTGCCGGGGTGCGGTGCCAAGAACGGCGGTGCGGTGAGGTCGAGGGGAGGGCGCAGGCAGGGGACTGGGCCGGTGGTCCCTGTTATTTCGAGGAAGATCGTCAACACTGACTGGCTGGAGGTAGATGAAGGCGATCTGCCCGTTCTTTGTACATCGTACGGTGCAGAAAAAATGGACTGACCTATTTGTTTTCAGTCGAATGTTATTTTCATAGAATCATGTAGTAATTTACTGTGCCATGCATGTTGCAGAGCTATCATATGTCTCCCGTCATTTATTTCTCATCGACCTGCTATCTGCTACCTTTACACTATACTAATTGTGCACACACTTCACCCATACTCACACTATTGTTTTTTATGCATGGGTATTTCAGACTCTGACGCAGTGTTGATGAATGCTGAAAAGAAAAGACAGAAGTCGCTCCAGTGTAATTCGAAGATAAGCACTAAGCATTTCAACGCTCTAAAGGATGCAGTGTCAGCAGTTGGAGATAATAAACGTAGCTCTGCAGTTGATTATCTCAATTGCCACACACAACCATCCCAGGTGCTTGCTTTAACTTCGCGCTGTCAAATGTGGTTGCATGTTGCATATGGTGTCTAGCTTGTATTGCTTCCAATTTGGTTAAATTGCATCTGCTTACTTTACACATTATACCTTTGATAATGACATGCCTTCCTGTTTTTGATACATACTACATATGTCTATTAACCATGTTCGTACATCAAACTAATGCTCTTTTGTATCCCTTATCAATCACTTATGATGAGACAGTCACCCGGGTGGGTTACTGTGAGACACCATACTCGTTTAAAGAGTGCAGTGTCATCCTCCCCACATGATTCTCAAGAAACAGCAAGGCTAAATGAAGATAGTCAACATAGCTCTCTAGTTGATGACCGCAATTCCCCCACACCACCATCACAGGTGCTTGCTCTAACTTCACAGTGTGATATGTGGTTGCATGTTGCATATGGTGTCTAGCTTGTAATGCTTCTAATTAGGGTAAATTGCATCTGCTTAGTTTACACATTATACCAGTGAATATGACATCCCTTCCTATTTTTGGTACACACTACATCTATGTGTTAACCTTGTTCTTACATGAAACTACCTCTCTTCTGTATCCTGCATCAATCACTTATGATGAGTCACCTTTATTCGTTGCATATTGCATATTATTTCTAGCCTGTTGCCATGTATTACTTCTAATTTGGTCAAATACATTTGTTAGGGCACCCTTTTAATTTGGCAGAGTGATATTGGTTTCATCTTTCATATGGTTTCTTGCTTGCATTGATTCTAACAAGCTCAAGCACCTTGTGCTTAGTTTACACTTTGTACATCATACATGTCAATATGTCACGCCGTCCTGTTTTTCATACATATTCCATCCTCCTATCATGCGGCTGCCTTACATGAAAGTAGTGTTCGTCGGTATCATGCATCAATGAGTTCTGAAGAGCAAATTTTATTCCTTTTTCTTGTGGGTTTGACTTGATAAGGCAAAATCAAGAAAGAGGAAGGAAAAGAGTAAGGAAGGCGATGATGGTGGTCCTCTACAGCAACGTAAATGGAGCATCTGTACCGATTCTCCATGTACTGATAGTGCATTACAAGGTCCAAGTCTCCGCTCCCCTACTCCACCATCCAAGGTGCTTGAATATGGTGTCTAGCTTGTATTGCTCCTAATTAGTGTAAACTGCATCTGCTTAGCTTACACATGACACGTGTGAATATGACACGCTTTCCTGTTTTTGGTACATAATATATCTGTCTATCACATCATGTTCTTACATGAAACTACTCTTCTTGTGTATCCTGCATCAGTCACTTATGATGGAACACCTTTAAGTTGGCAGTGTGATATTGGTTTGCGTCTTGAATATGATTTCTAGCATGTATTGCTTCTAGTTTGATGAATGCCACCTATGACGAGACAGTTTTAACTTGGCAGAGTGATATTGATTGCACCTTTCATTGGTGTCTAGTTTGCGGTGCTTCTAATTTGTTGAAGTACCTTCTGCTTAGTTACCACATCATAGGTGTGAATATGTCAAGCCGCCCATTTTTTCGTACATATTTCATCCTCGTATCATGACTTTTCCTTTCATCAGAGTAGTGTTCGTCAGTATCATGCATCAATGAGTTCTGAAGAGAAAATTTTATTCCTTTTTCTTGTGGGATTGACTTGACAAGGCAAAATCAAGAAAGAGGAAGGAAAAGCGTAAGGAAGGCGATGATGGTGGTCCTCTGCAGCAACGTAAGCGGAGCATCTGTACCGATTCTCCTTGTACTGATAGTGCATTACAAGGTCCAAGTCTCCGCTCCCCTACTCCACCATCCAAGGTCCTTGCTCTAACTTGGTAGTGTGATATCTGGTTGCATGTTGCATATGGTGTCTAGCTTGTATTGCTCCTAATTAGTGTAAACTGCATCTGCTTAGCTTACACATGATACGTGTGAATATGACATGCTTTCCTATTTTTGGTATATACTATATCTGTCTATCACACCATGTTCTTACATGAAACTACTCTTCTTGTGTATCCTGCATCAGTCACTTATGATGGAACACCTTTAAGTTGGCAGTGTGATATTGGTTTGCGTCTTGAATATGATTTCTAGCATGTATTGCTTCTAGTTTGATGAACTTCACCTATGACGAGACAGTTTTAACTTGGCAGAGTGATATTGATTGCACCTTTCATATGGTGTCTAGTTTGTGGTGCTTCTAATTTGTTGAAGTGCCTTCTGCTTAGTTACCACATCATAGGTGTGAATATGCCAATCCGGTCATTTTTTCGTACATATTCCATCCTCATATCATGACTTTGCCTTTCATCAGATTAGTGTTCGTCAGTATCATGCATGAATGAGTTCTGAAGAGCGAATTATATTCCTTTTTTCATATTGGTTTGACCTCACAATGCAAAATCAATAAAGCTGAAGGAAATTGGCAAGGCATTGGATGATGGTGGTCCTTCCGAGCAACTGAAACAGAGGTTCTCTACAGATTCTACTCCGCCATCCTCCTAACAAGATTCGCAAGACAATGCAAGGCTAGACAATACACGTAGCTGTGTAGATGATGAGCACATCTCCCCTACTCCACCATCACAGGTGCTTGCTCTAACTTGGCACTATTATATGTGGTTGCATGTTGCGTATGATGTCTAGCTTGTATTGCTTCTAACTTTGTTGAATTGCATCTGCTTACTTTACACATAATGCCTGTGAATATGACACGTGTTCCTGTTTCTAGAACATATGTGTACATGATGAGCACATCTCCCCTACTCCACCATCATAGGTGCTTGCTCTAACTTGGAACTGTTATATGTGGTTGAGTTTTCCGTATGATGTCTAGTTTGTATTGCTTCTGATTATGTTGAAATGCATATGCGTAGCTTACAACTTATACCTGCAACGATCACTTACCCATAAGACACATTTAACTTGGGACTGTGATGTAGGTTTCATCTTGCATTGTCTTCTAGCTTGTACTACTTCGAATTTCTTGAAATGGCACTTACGACGAGACACTTTTTACCTAATAGAGTGATATTGGTTGCATGTTCATATGGTGCCTAGCTTTCATTTCTTCTAATTTTTTTGAAATGCCTTCCGCTTACTGTTTTTTCATACATATTTCGTCCTCCTATCGTACGTGTGAATATGAAATGCTGTCTTTTTTTGTATATATTCCGTCCTCCTATCCTACGCTTGCCTTAAATCAAAGTAGTGTTCGTCTGTATCATGCATCAACCAGTTATGCAGAGCTAATTTTATTCATCTTCTTGTGGTTTTGACTTCACAAGGCAATATCAGAAAATAGGAAGGAAAAGAGTAAGTTAGGGGATGTTGGTGGTCCTTCACACAACGCAAACAAAGACTCTCTAGATTTGCCACTGCTACTGCTAATGAAGCTGAAGTCCCAAGTCTACTTAATGAGTTCATCTCCCGTACTCCACCATCGCAGGTGCTTGCTCTAAGTTGATAGTGTGATAATTGGTTTCATGTTGCATATGTTGTCTAGCCTGTATTTCTTCTATTTTGATTAAATTACACCTGCTGAGTTCATATGTTATACATGTGCATATGACATGGCATTCTGTGTCTAGAATACACTGCATCTATCTATCATACCATGTTCTTACATCAAAGTACTGATGTTGTGTATCCCGCATCAGTCACTCATGATTGGACACTTTTAACATGACAGTTTGATAGTGGTAGCATCTTGCATTGATTTCTATGTTGTACTGCTTCTAATTTTTCGAATTGCCACTTATGACAAGACACTTTTAACTTGGCAGAGTAATATTGGTTGCATCTTTCATATGGTGTCTAGCTTGCATTACTTCTATTTTCTTGAAAATCCTTCTGCTTAGTTTACACATCGTAGCTGTGAATCTGTCATGTCGTCCTGTTTTTCTTACATATTCCATCCTCATACGGTTTTCTTACATCAAAGTATCATGCATCAATGACTTCTGATGAGCGATTTTATTCTTTTGTGTTGTGGGTATGACTTGACATGGCAAAGTCAAAAAAACAGCAAGGAAAATAATATAGTAGGGAGTGGTGTTACTCGTTGGGTGAAACGGAAAAGGATCTGCCGTCCAGATTCTGCTGGTATTTATAGTGCAGTAGAAGGTCCAAGTCCACCGGCTAAATCTACAAACACAGTATCACCTGCTCCACCAGCTGCAGCATCCGCTTCAACTGTACCAGCATCTCAACGAGTTACTCGTTCGTTTGCTCCGGAACTGGCCAAATCCCAAGCTGCCTTCACACCTAACACTACTTCCGAAGCACTGCTGACACAACATGACTTGGCAAGATCAGATGAACCTCATGAGCATCAACACCAAGATGGTACCTGACCGAGTCAAGTTGCAGTTGCATGCTCCTTTATATGTACTCTCACAGTTTGATATACACTAACACTTTCCATATTCGTTGTTGAACTAGCACCACGATGCAAGGGGAAACAGACATCAGGGATAATGCTTGACAGATTAACAAAATCTAAAGGAGGAAGAATGGACATCCATTTTGAGGCAGGTTTAAAAAGGCCACGTGATGCTACAGAGTCAGCCAAGTTAGTATGTGAGGCAGCCGTTACCGTTAGGTGTCATGCACGTATCCTCCCAACGTGGATCCAGTACAGGAATGGGAAAGACAATACCCAGTTTAACACCTTCCTTAAGCATTTATCCGTAAGTAATGTTATTCATCGCAATTAGTAATATTGTCTTGCTCTGTCCCATACTTTCTAGCTTCCTCCTAATAAGACTCACATTCTTTTTTCAACAGATGAGGTTCAAGTTGGATCTGAAAGATGATGCAACTAAACAAGCATGCACTCATGTTTTTCAGTCTGCTCTATGACAGTATCGGTACCACCTTAGAAAATCTCACTTTGAAGGCAAGGCTAACAATGAAATCGCCCGAACATCTCCAGTGGAATATATTCCAGATGAAGACTGGACAGCCCACGTTAAACACTGGTCTGATCCAAAGTATCAGGTAGGCTATATGTATTTGATCAGACCACATATTGAACTTGTATTTACGTATGTGCCTTACAAGTGTATCATATTCTAGGCTAACTGTTTGAAGAACAAGACCAACCGTTCTAAAGTGAAATTCCAACAAACAACAGGATCTCATAGCTATATTGCACACTATGAGGCTCTTGTAAATAGCTGCTACTTCCTTCTTTTTTCTGTGCCATATTATCGTATCTATATTGACTTGTTCCAAATACAGAGGAAAGCCTGTGCGGACCAAAAAGAACCTGAACCGAATGCAGTGCAAATCTTCAAGGATTGCCACACCAGCAAGATGAAGGGCATGAGCACACTAGTTCAAGCCGCTATTGTAAGTCCTTACTCTTCTTGCCATTGAACTGATTGGTATTGTGATGTGTTCATTTAACTACTTGGTTTGCAGCAATTGTCAGTTACTCTGTTCACTTTTCACTAGTGCAGAACCGGGCTTTAGCGCCGGTTCGTAAGGGCCTTTAGTGCCGGTTCCAATACCAGCACTAAAGAGTGGGGACTAAAGGTCCCCCCCTTAGTACTGGTTCATCACGAACCGGCGCTGAAGTGCCACCACGTGGCACGAGCCAGGCCCGGGTGCGTGCAGGACATTAGTACCGATTGGTAACACCAACCGGTACTAAATGTTTGGGGGTGTTTTGGTATTATTTTTTATTTTTTCCTTTAATTTTGTGTTTTCAATTTAATTTAGTGATTATTTTAGTTGTTAAATCATTAGGTGAAAGTATCACAGATTAATTTCGACTGGATGCATGTGGATCCTAGTTAAGTGATCAAGTATATGCCATATCCATATTATACTTGATCACCTATAATTAAGTGATCAAGTATAATATGGATATGGCATATACTTGATCACTTAGCTAGGATCCATCCAGCTGAAACTAATCTGCGCTTTCTTTCATAAATGATATAATAACTCATCATCATCATATTAATATCAAAACTCTTGCATCATATCATCAACAACAGTAAACTATCTAGCTAAAAATCATCATAGTTGTCATTACCACTGTTTAGTCATCATAGTCATTACCGCTATCTAATCAGCACCAACACTAGCTTAAAGAAAAAAATTCACTTGTACCAGAAGCAAAGATATCATCGAGTTCAACATGGTCATCATATTATAAGCGTTCATAACACCACAAAAGCAAATCACCCTTTGAGATTAAGTTCAGGACAAAGAACACGGACATGAGAGGACAAAAGTAGTAAGAGCATGAACTAGCTAAATCACTCATGCTGCTCTCTCAGGTAAAATAGCATAGAACATGTATAGCTCTCCTGATTCATCATACTAGAGCATGCAGATGAACCTGTCTCCTAATTGTGGGCTGCGCTTCTCATTGCTGCCCCCTAGTACTTCTCTAGGATCGTTAACAATTTTGCTTCAATCTTTCACTATTAAGCATTCATCGCTTTTAGAAATCCTGAATGCACTCATGTGCAATGTAGGATATCTTGGCCGTAAGCTAACCATTGACATGTGACCTTTAGTCTCGATCCATTGTGGCACAACTGTCGTCGGGAGTCCCTATTGAAGAACATCGTATAGTAATTAATCTACTTAGCAATGAAAGTTTAGCAAAAAATTAATGTATGCAAAAGATGCACTGAGGATAATAGTAAAAATCTTACCATCTTTCGTAAATAGATGTGACCGTAGTTCAATACGATCACTATTGGTCGCACGTTTTGAGTACTAACAATTCTACATGTAGCAAGAAAATTTGTCTTAACAGTATGAAGATCCTCAAGCCATGAAACATAATGAGTTATGTCCTCGCAATTTAGTTCAGCTCCGGGACAGTAGTAGGTCCTGTCTACCAAGCGCCGGAAATGTTTGCTTGAATGGAAATAAGCTGTCAATAGAAATTAGTTGTCAACTATTTTTGAATAAACAATATAAAATACATAAATATGGTTGAGAAAATCACATAATGGTAGAACTGGAGGCGTCTGCACATCGACCCAGATGTGTCTATTACCTTCAATATCATCTTCCGGACGAATATCAAAGGTGATAACCATATCAGGCTCAAATGCATAAGCCTTGCATAGTGCTTGCCAAGTTTTGCATTAAAAATAGGTGTACGTGTCTGCATTGTATAATTTGACGTTGAAAGTATAACCATGCTTGGTCTTTAGGTAAACTCTCTTTACCTCCATAGTTTCCATAGCACTGAAGCATATCTAATCCAAGACAAAAATTCTTGCATGGCAGGGGATGCGCTAGTAGAATAGTGAAAATTTAAAATTATAAGTTGAAGCAAATGAAGCATATATAAGTCATGCTTAATTACGAAAAAAGACTTGTCGTTGTGACTTACTGTATCCACTTCGAAGGTCTCATCCAGCTTGATGCTGAAGCGCCTATCATCAACAAGGAAATTTCTGTCGCACAGGTCGCCTGGTCTTCACAATATTCGCACTTAATGAAATCTTTTTCGTTGTCAGACGACATTTCCTGTGTTCATATAAGTGAAACATTAATCACTTACTAGTTCTATTAATTCAACTAATTCAACTACTTCTATTAGTTCAACTAGTTCTATTAATTCAACTAATTCAACTAAGCATTTAATAAAAATAAACTTGTTCTATTAATTTTCTTACTAAAATAAAGTAGCTAGTTCTATATAGTAATATTTTAATTAGATCATCAAATCTCAGATATCTAAATTTTCTTACTAAAAATAAACTAGTTCTATTAGTTCAACTAAGAATTTACTAAAAATAAACTAGTTCTATTAATTTTCTTACTAAAATATATAAAGTAGCTATATATATAGTAATATTTTAATTAGATCATCAAATCTCATATACCTAAATTTTCTTACTAAAAATAAACTAGTTCTACTAATTCAACT
>NC_041382.1:707238726-707266262 GCF_002162155.2 Triticum dicoccoides | reverse complement strand
ACTAATTCAACTAGTTCAACTAAGCATTTACTAAAAATAAACTAGTTATATTAATTCAACTAGTTCAAATAATCTCATATACCTAAATTTTATTACTAAAAATAAACTTGTTCTATTAATTTTCATACTAAAAATAAACTAGTTATATTAATTAACTATTTCAAATCTCATATATATACCTAATTAATATCTAGCTAATTCATCTAAAATTGGCATTAATATTTAACATCTTTTCCATATAATTCATCTAACATTAACATTCTAATATTCTTATCTACGTAATTCATCTAACATTAATCTAAACAACAGAAAACAAAAAATAAGTAAAAAATGTGTGTGTGTGTGTGTGTGTGTGTGTGTGTGTGTGTATGTGTGTGTGTGTACGAGCGGGGGGCGGTGGCGTACGGGCAGCGGCGCGAGACGGCGATGCGACGGGGATGGCGTGACGACGGGCGGCGGGCCGGGGGCGACGATGCGATCGAGACAGCACGTAGTATGGGGCGGCGGCGACGGGCGGCGGGGGTGACAGCGATGACGGGCGGCGGGGGCGACGACGCGCGGCAGGGGCGGCGGGGCCGTCGAGGGTGGTGTGCGATGGGCGACGGCGGCGATGATGTCGCGCGAAGAATTTGGAGAAGAAGTGGGTCGATGAAACTGATTTTTTTCGTAAGTGACATATATATAGGAGGGGCCTTTAGTACCGGTTGGAGCCACCAACCGGTACTAAAGGCAAATTTTCACCAGGTCAAGCGGCGGGAAACGGCCCCATTTAGTACCGGTTCGTGGCTTGAACCGGTACTAAAGGCCCACGCATTAGTACCGGTTGGAGCCACCAACCTGTACTAATGGTTGTGCGCTGCCACCAGCGGTGCACAATGTTTAGTCCCACCTCGCCAAGCGAAGGGCAGCCGCACTGGTTTATAAACCCAGTCGTGGCTGCTCCTTCGAACTTCTCTATATAGCAGGCTTCTGGGCCTAACTTCGGCGCGCTACCCTGTGAGCCTGCTGGCCCTTCTGGGCCTGTATTTGCATACCATAGGTCTGGCAGGCCCACTGGGCAGCGCCCCAACAATTTTTTATATAGTTTTTTTTCTTTTCTGTATTATATATTTTCTTCTATTTATTTTTGAGTAAATTTTTTATATAGTTTTTGTCTTTTCTGTTTTATTTATTTTCTTCTATTTAATTCTAAGTATTTTTTTTGTTGTATTTAGTTTCTTTGTGAATATAACAATTTTTATATATTTTTTCTTTTCTGCATTATTTATTTTCTGCTATTTATTTTTGAGTAATTTTTTTAAATAGTTTTTGTCTTTTCTGTTTTATTTATTTTCTTCTATTTATTTCTGATAGTTTTCACCGTGACCCTCTCTACTCTTTTGCACATGCTATGCGGGTGAAATGATGATACCATGCCAAGTTCCAACATTTTCAGAGTTCATTTTGTAGTGATTTTCAATTTCGCTGTCATTTAGCTCTCTAAACAAATCGGTAAATGACTGAAATACAGCAAATGATGTCAGAACGTGTTGGAAATTGATGACATCGCTTTGAATGATGCATACTGAATGCAAAAATAGGCTGGAGTTCAAATAAGTTTTAAAAACATTGAAGTGCCCGTGTAACAGATGAGTTCTCGTCCGAAACCCTGATACTCCAAAAGAGATTGTCCAGTTTATACATGAGGTGCGTCCAGTTTTCGCCGTGACCCTCTCTACTCTTTTGCACATGCTATGCGGGTGAAATGATGATACCATGCCAAGTTCCAACATTTTCAGAGTTCATTTTGTAGTGATTTTCAATTTCACCGTCATTTAGCTCTCTAAACAAATCGATAAATGACTGAAAAACAGCAAATGATGTCAGAACGTGTTGGAAATTGATGATGTCGCTTTGAATGATGCATACTAAACGCAAAAATAGGCTGGAGTTCAAAAAAGTTTAAAAAACATTGAAGTGCTCATGTAACAGATGAGTTCTCGTCCGAAACCCTGATACTCCGAAAGAGATTGTCCAGTTTGTACATGAGGTGCGTCCAGTTTTCGCCGTAACCCTCTCTACTCTTCTGCACATGCTATGCGGGTGAAATGATGATACCATGCCAAGTTCCAACATTTTCAGAGTTCATCTTGTAGTGATTTTCATTTTCACCGTCATTTAGCTCTCTAAACAAATCGGTAAATGACTAAAAAATAGCAAATGATGTCAGAATGTGTTGGAAATTGATGATGTCACTTTGAATGATGCATATTGAACGCAAAAATAGGCTGGAGTTCAAATAATTTTAAAAAACATTGAAGTGCCCGTGTAACAGATGAGTTCTCGTCTGAAACCGTGATACTCCGAAAGAGATTGTCCAGTTTGTACACGAGGAGCGCCTAGTTTTCGCCGTGAGCCTCTATACTCTTTTGCACATGCTATGTGGTTGAAATGATGATACTATGCCAAGTTCCAACATTTTCAGAGTTCATTTTGTAGTGATTTTTAATTTCACCGTCATTTAGCTCTCTAAGCAAATCGGTAAATGACTGAAAAACAGCAAATGATGTCAAAACGTGTTGGAAATTGATGACGTCGCTTTGAATGATGCATACTAAACGCAAAAATAGGCTGGAGTTCAAATAAGTTTAAAAACATTGAAGTGCCCGTGTAACAGATGAGTTCTCGTCCGAAACCCTGATACTCTGAAAGAGATTGTCCAGTTTGTACACGAGGTGCGTCCATTTTTCGCCGTGACCCTCTCTACTCTTTTGCACATGCTATGCGGGTGATATGATGATACCATGCCAAGTTCCAACATTTTCAGAGTTCATTTTGTAGTGATTTTCAATTTCACCATCATTTAGCTCTCTAAACAAATCGGTAAATGACTGAAAAACAGCAAATGATGTCAGAACGTGTTGGAAATTGATGACGTCGCGTTGAATGTTGCATACTGAATGCAAAAATAGGCTGGAGTTCAAAAAAGTTTAAAAAACATTGATTATCATAAAAAATACATTGATTATCAATGATTTTTTTGTGTACAATCTGAATTGTTAATATGAGTCCTCAACGGTTTACAAACCGGTGAAGACTCATATTGCGACGACAAATTCTACACATAGAGTTCAATGAAGACCAAGTGCTTGTGATAGTTTGAAAAGTAACATATTTAAGGTGGTAAAAATCTTGCTAGGGGAGCGAGGTGGGACTAAAAACAGCCTGCCACAACCTCTTTACTACTAGTTCGTGCCACGAACCGGTACTAAAGGTGCTGGTCGGGCCCCATCCTCTTTAGTACCAGTTCGTGGCATGAACCGGTATTAAAGGTTCGCCCCGAACCGGTACTAAAGATCTCCTCCCACCTAGCCATTTGAACCGGCACTAATGGACACATTAGTGTCGGCTCAAATGCAAATCGGCACTAATGTGTCTCACATTTGACCCTTTTTCTACTAGTGTTTATACATAGTTGTCTTAACGTATCATTTCACCTTACATGGTTTAAAAGAGATGAAGGATATTCTTTTGGTCTTGATCAGTTTTCCAGTTGTTATGTTCACGTGCGCACACAATGATAAAATAGCCTGTTTGTTTTATATCTGTTTGCCCATGATATGAATGATGTCATACTATGTTCATCCTACTTTAAACCATGTCTCTTTGTCCTTAGATGTCAATGAATGTGAGGAAATATACAATACAGTAGGCATGCTTCATGGACATATGTTCCGAAAGTGATTTTATTATGTAGTTGGCACTACGATACATGCTGGTGTATTACAGTAGTTCACCAAAATAAGTTATGTATAAACATGTAACCTACTTTGTTTTTTTGTCTCATTAGTAACTTATCTGGTACACTAATCTACAACTTCAAACTTTCAGGAAGCTATTGAAAAAATGATTGAACAGCCACAACCACATGAAGGTGATGAGGCTACCACAGGCACAATGTCACCTCTTGCTGCAGTGCGTCAGTATCTCTCCACTAACAGTGCAAAAAGCACCTTCCTGCGTAATTCTGGGTTGGTTATCAAGGTAACCTCTTCCAAATCGCCTACTGAACAAAATCTTCCTGCTAGACAGAGTGATATATCTGTGCTCCAGACACAAGTCCAATCCCTAATGGACGTCGTTTTGGAAACAAGAATAGTGGTTCACAAATGTCATCAAGATATGAATGGTTTTGAAACTAGACTATCAAACATTCGCTTCGTTGTTCAAGAGCAATGGCGGAAAAAAGGTGAAGATCGTGCTGCTCCATCAGATTCTACAGCCTGAAACATTAGCACTCAGGTCAAATGATATGTGCTTCTATACATCTGATGGTGCTTTTATCTGCAAGGACTGTAAACTTTATGCCAACAGGCCTTTGTTGTGATACAGCATTTATGATGCTGCCAAAGGTTGCAATAATTGCGACGCTATTTCTGTATAGTGTAGGTTTATCTTAGTAATGTATTCGGCCGAAAGCTTCGTAGGAGCCCAACATGCCAACATTTGTCGGGCCCATTCCAATTGGGCTAAAAACGATTATGGGTCGAAATTTGCATGTAGCCCACTAAAATATCTGGGCCTAAATCAGCATAAGATTTCATATTTTTATGGTAGGCCTGTGCCCATAGTGGGCCTTTAATAGGCCTAAACATAATTTGGGCCCTCAGTAACAATAGGCCGTTTATAGGAGTAAATATCTCGAGCCCATAAAAAACATGGGCCTTTAAAAGACCAAAAGTGAGATTGGGCCCACTTACGACGCGGATCTTTCATAGGCTGAAATTCGGACGGGCCGTAAATGCGCCGACCTAATACACGGGCCTTTAACAGGCTGGAAGTTCGGTCGGGCTAGATTATCGTCATTTTTATATGGGCCGTTAATGGTCCCGATGTGACGTTCGGCCACATATGGCCCATGGATTTCGTCCGACGCTAACAGGCCAAAAATCACAACAGGCCGAAAGTGGCACAAATCTATAGTGGGCCTCTAACAGGCCTAATGTCAAACATAGCCAAATATGACCGAAATCCTTCATGGTCGTTTATGGGCCAAAAGTTTCAATGGCCTATAAATGGGCCCAAATGAAGCAGGACCTTTAACAGGCCGGAAATACACCGGGCCGTAATTCAGCCCATATACTTAGCGGACTATTAACGGGCCAGAAGTGACCATGGGCCACGATGATGACAAGTTTAGGACAGGCCGTTGACGGGCCGATTTCACACTAGCCGTACGAGCCTTAACTGAGAATGTTGGGCCTTTAGCTGGGTCGGCCCATTATGGTCCGCAAAATCTTGCGGGCCTTTAGCTGGGCCGGCCCATTATGGCCCGCAAAATCTCGCGGGCCTTTAGCTGGGCTGGCCCATTATGACCCACAAAATCTCATGGGCCTTTAGCTGGGTAGGCCCATTAAGATACGCAAAATCTCGTGGGCCTTTTTCCCGGCTGGCCCATTATGGACCGCAAAATCTTGTGGGCCTTTAGTTGGGTCGGCCCATTTAAACTTTATGGGCCACTTTTCGGCCGGTCCACATGTCAGCATATCATAGGCGCATCTCGCCCATTAGATGAGTGACACCTGTGCCAATGCGGAGCTGACACGTGTTTCCGTCAGCCAATCAGAATTTTAGACGTGGAAAATCCCCATTGGTCAGGGCTGTTAACGGCTTATCGGATCCAAAACCGGACCCGATAGCTTAACGGCGTTCCCTTACAGTGGATGCCACATGTTAGTCACCCTTGACGAAAGCACTTCTGTGACGCGCGATTTATCGTCATGGAAGTGGACACTTCCGTGATGATAATTTTGGTCATGTCATGGAACACTTCTACGACAGCACGGGTATGGCTATCTTCATTTTGTCATAAATTTTTCATGGATGTACATACATGACAGAAAACGTGACCTACTGTGACAAACACGTATCATCACGGAAGTGTACTTTTTTGTAGTGCCTGTCTCCTGTTACCATCGACATTAGACGCACAGTTCGGGACCCCCTACCCGAGATCCGCTGGTTTTGACACCGACAATCGGCGCAATGCCAAAACCTATATGGTCACTTGGGGGCTTCCTCTTCAAACATAGGTGTATTCACCAAAGAGAACATAGCTGTCGGTACCCTCTTGATCGGCTCAATGCCACACTTGTAAGCATGTCACTTGGGGGCTTCCTGTTCAAACATAGGCTTATTCGACCAAAGAGAAAATAGCGTTACTACCCTCTTGACCAGGTTTGTTCAAACATAGGCGTATTTGACCAAAGAGAACAAACTATGACCGGGTCATCCTACCTGTAGCCAGCTGCTTCAACTCCATTGGGTCATCCCGATTGACCCGCCGAACCCTTAATGATTAGTCTTACGGCGTATTCGACCAAGATTTGAGCTCGTTAAGGTTCAAACGGCGGCTTGTCATGCGAGATAATGGTTTACAGATAGTCAGGATAGATCTAGGCTTCATAAGCCGCCTTCCTTGAAACTTGGATAAATTGGCCCGTGTACTGTTACTCTGGCCCCGCATACTCCTGATAAGTCTTTGAGCAAGACCAGACTTAATCTATGGGTTCAAATGTCGATTGGGCACACTGTGAGTCAGCCTCACGGAACACATGCACAATCCAGTGGCTCCGGCTAGTTTCATTGAAGAAGACACTTGGCCTGGCCGCCGCACAAGCCTCAAAATTCTTTTGAGTTTTCATTCATATTTGAAGATTTCTTCTTTGACTTCTGGCTTTTCACAAGTCGGGCCCAGCTGCCCTATATATGGCTCATATTTGAAGCATCTTTTGGGTCTTTGCAACCCGCTAGTATGGCAGACTCTAAGTCGCCGGGTTACAAAAATTCCAGCTTACAATGAATGCGCATTAAGTCTCCATCGGCCAAGAGCCGTCGGGTCGTTAAACTCTGGGTTTACTTGCCAACTGATCAGGTATTCAAATCTTTAATAGCCAATATTGGCTGGAATTCATTATGATATTGAATGACTGAGGTTTTCATACCGGATTATATTATTCAAATCTTGAATAGCCAACATGGCTGGATTTTTATTATGGTTATCAGTACCAGTATTATGATTGAGGTTTTCAAAGTCGCTTCAGTGCAATGGCTATTATTTTATCAATGGATATGATTTATCCTACAATGGAGAGAATAGTCCTGAGTCGTTGCAGGCATACGACCCGGCACTTGGGGGCTACATTATTCAAAATGAGATTACATCAAATATACAAGTCCCATGTCACTGCCAGCATGCTCCATGGCACTTGGGGGCTAATGCAAAATCATTTTTTGCTCACCTTATTAAAGAACTGACTCATCACATCATAATGAGCCGGCCCTTGAGGGCTGCCAATTGCTCCTGTCAAAATTTCAAGGTACACAAGCCTTAATCCATTATATTGAAGGGTTTATTGCTTAGTTGGTAGAGGACAAGACTCTTAACCTTGTGGACGTGGATTCAAGCCCCATGGTGGGGTTACATCATATGATGTTATTTTCAGTAAGTATATATATAAAGTCCTAGCTCAGTATTATCTTACTGAGCCGACCCTTGGGGGCTACACATTCCTGTTCAAGTCTACATGATCATATTTACAAAGTCCCTGCTCATTATTGCATAATGCCCCGGCACTTGGGGGCTATACATGGGAAGTTCATAATGTGCAGTTTATGATTGGCAGCTTACAACAACAACCCGGATTTCTCCAAATTGCGGCATTTATATTAAATCAATTCTTAAGCAATAACTATGTTCTCCTCTTAAGACTTGGGGGCTACAGGTAATATGCATATAAAGGAGGAACATCTTCAAATTCTCAGTTTTGAGCCAACCAGAAAGATCAATTGTGTGACCCGGCGTTGGGAACAATCATGACCCGGCGTCTATAACAGTCATGACCCGGAATCATCAGTTTTTTATAGGCCGGCGATTTTGGAAATCTTAGCTCGGCAAGTTCTACATTTTCAAGCCAGCTGAATATCTATTGAATATTTCAAAGACCAATATTTTTTTCAAGGCAGAGCATTGAATGCGTACTCAAATGGATTCTTTATTTACAATATTTCTTCTACAAACAAATTGATTATGAAGCTGGTCTATTGACCCGGACTTTCCAGAAGGAGGAAATGACAAGGACTTAAGGATGATCTGGATCAGTTTAACATGGATAAATCCAAATTAAACTGGGGGCTAATGTCCGGGATATACCCCGCGGTATGACTCGGCCGGATGTATGACACAGCTGGAGCTTGGCGACTCACTAGCGACCCGCCTGGACCTGGCGATTTACAAGCAACCTGCTTGAACATTGTGATTCACTGGTGACCCGGCGGGCGGGTCAGACGGATGACAAGGCCCAAGGCCCGGTAGGCCGGTTCATGTAATGATGGGCCGGCTTAAGAGGAAGGCATAAGGAATATTCCCTTACAAAGGAAGCAAGACTAGGATTCCACTTTTAATAGAGTAATCCTAATCCTACTAGGACTAGTCATGTAACCCGCCCCTTCAACTTATATAAGGAGGGGCAGGGCACCCCAATAGCGACAGAAAATAATCATTAAGGCTAGACACAACAAAGCGGAGCCGGCTTATGCGGTGTCTCCCTCGTGAGCACAATGAGACCTAGCCACAAACAGCATGTAGGGCTATTGCCGGATGATGTTTCCCGGGGCCCGAAGCTGTCTAAATCCTTGTCTTGTGTTGCGTTTCTTGGTTCCTATCAACCCCTCTCAAGCTACCACATAGATGCGTTGGCCTCACGACTAAGTCCTTACGCTAGGACATCTGTCGTGACAATTCCAGGACAGGCCGTTAATGGGCCAAGAGTTACAAATGGCCTCATATGGGCTGAAAGACATCATGGGCCATACATGGGCCGAAAGTTACAACGGGCTAGAATCATATTGGACGGTCCAGATGAAGTTACTGGGCTTAATTCTGATAGGCCATAACGGGCTGTGAGTTACCGGGCCGTAAATGGGCTATATACGAACATGCCATTAACAGGCTTTCCGTGGGCCGGTCCGTTACCTTTTGACCAAGTCAAACGAGCCGGCCTTTTCACCGGAATGGGCCTCTTCGGACCGTGCCACGTGTTGACGTATCATAGGCGCCTCCTGTCTAGTGAGTGGATGACATCTGTCCCAGCAGTGAGCCAACACGTGTTTCCTCCGACCAATGAGAATTTTACACGTGGAAAATCCCCATTGGTCCGGGCTGTTAACGGGTTATCGGATCCAAAACCGGGCCGGTTAGCTTAACGACGACCCGTTACGGTGGATGCCACGTGTCGGTCCCCCTTGACGAAAGCACTTCCATGACGTGCCATTTATCGTCATGGAAATGGACACTTCTGTGATGATAATTTTGGTAATGTCATGGAACACTTCTATGACAGCACATGTATGACTATCTTGATTCTATCATAAAATCGTCATGGATGTACATGCATGACAAAAAATGTGACCTACTATGACAAACACATATCATCACGGAAGTGTATTTTTTTGTAGTGTATTGAGAATCAAAGAGAGAGAAGAAGCCATCTAGCTACTAGCTATGGACCCGTAGGTCTATGGTAAAATACTCACGCTTCATCGGAAGGGCAATAGAGTTGATGTAGAAGCACTCCATGATCGAATCCCCCGCCGGCAGGATGCCGAAAAAGGCCCCTAGATGGGATCTCACGGGAACAGAAGGTTGCAGCGGTGCAAAAGTGTTTTTGTGGATGCCTTTGTTGGTTTGCGGATATATGGGAATATATAGGCGAAAGAATTAGGTCAGTGGAGTCACCAGGGGCCCACAAGGGTGGGGGCATGCCCTCCATCATTGTGGCCGCTTTGTGGCTCCTCCGACTTCATCTGCAAGTCTCCTGGTTGTCTTCTAGTCCAAGAAAAATCATCACGAAGGTTTTATTCCATTTGGACTCCGTTTGGTATTCCTTTTCTGCCAAACTCAAAAACAAGGAAAAAACAAGAACTGGCACTCGGCACTAGGTTAGTCCCAAAAATAATATAAATTAGCATATTAATGCATATAAAACATCCAAAACAGATAATATAATAGCATGGAACAATCAAAAATTATAGATACGTTGCAGTCGTATCAGCCACTAAAGGGCCTAAAGATACAAAAGGCCTCATATGGGCCAAAAGGCGTCGTGGGACATACATGGGCCGAAAGTGAAACGGCTTGGTGTTATATTCGACGGCCCACATGATGTTGTTGGGCCGATTTCGGGAAGGCCCTAACGGGTCGTGAGTTACCGGGCCGTAAAATGGGCTATATGCGAACAGATCGTTAACATGCTTTTAATGGGTCGGGCCGCTAAGTTTTGACCAAGTCAAACGGGCTGGCCTTTGTACGCTAAACGGGCCACTGTTGGGCCGTCGCACGTGTCGATATATCATAGGAGCCTATCTAACCCAATGACGGGCTGGCACGTATTTCCTTCGGCCAATGAGAATTTTACATGTGGAAAATCCCTGTTGGTCCGGGCTGTTAACGGGTTATCAGATCCAAAACCGGACCCGATAGCTTAACGGCGACCCGCTACAATGGATGCTACGTGTCAATTACCCTTGACGAAATCACTTCCATGACGTGTCATTTATTGTCATGGAAGTGAACACTTCCGTGATGATAATTTTGGTATTGTCATGGAACACTTCTACGACCGCACATGTATGACTATCTTGATTCTGCAATAAAATCATCATGGATGTACATGCATGACACAAAACGTGACCTACTGTGACAAACACGTATCACCACGGAACTGTATTTTTTTAGTGCTACTATGTAAACTGACTCATGGTCGAATATTTTTGGCACAATAATAAAGCAACACACGGAGAGGTTGATTCATGATACCGACATGCATGATGGCCGACGAGTATGACCCAGACCATGGATGGGACTGTCGGGACCAGATCTGCAGGGCGGCACGAGCGGAGGCCGAAATCGGTGTTGCTCGTTTTGAGGAGCGGCGGGGGTGAGAGCTCCGAGAATATTGTCGAGGTCGAGGGGAGGGAGACGGCGGTGGGTGCTCGCAGACACAAAACCCTCCAGAGAAAGGGAAGCAGCAGGGGTTCTGACAAAATGCCAATGCCAGGCGACTTCCATGGTGGTTGCTTTAAAAAATTGAAAAAGTTATTTTGAAGTATTAAAAATCTGAAAAATTCATACATGTTTACATGGATGTATTCTAAATGTAAATTTTCATGATGAAATACGTTATATTGAGAGCTACACAAAAAGGAAAATCACAATTTTCAAACTAATGAACAGTACAAACACTCTCCACTATTAGAAATGCAGGATTTTCTCTATTTTGTGTGGCTCTCACCATAATGTTTTTCATTGTCAGATTTCATACACATGTAGAATACATTCATATGAATGTGCATATTTTTTAATTTTTTGACTATAGCCCCTACTGAGTTGTATTTCATTATATGTTGTAATCGCTAGAGAATGCATGGTCCTAATAGATGAGAACACGAGGTCGAGCATGGCGATTTGAACCATGAAAACTGCATAGGTAGTACAAAATCAATAGACTTGGTCAAGGATCTGACATCCAGTGTTGATGCTGGCATAAACAAACATTCTGTGGGTGCTTGTAGTTCCAAAGAACAAGTTATTTCCGAAATGAGGTGTGTGCGCAAATTGTTTGAGGTTCTTAGTGTAAAGCAAAAGGATTTAATAAGAAACATGGGACTTGGAGGAACTGATTGGATTTACAAACGAGTCAACACTGATTGCAATCATTCAACTTGGTTGATGATGAATGTAAATCTTGATGAATCTACTCTCACAATTGATCATGCTGACTGTGACAAGTAGTTCATATTAACGAAGTATCTGTAGCAAATGTATATGCACATGTATATGCACATGTGCAACACCTTCAATATGTAGAAGTTAAATGCACATATTATTATACTCCATAAATATAGTGGTTCATATCTCTCTCAGAATGACTTTCATGCTGATAGTGCCACTTCTTGTAGATAGAGTATCAGAATTGCAGCATGCAGCTAGAAGTTTAAATGACTACATTATTATACTCAATAAATTTGGTGGTTCATATCTTCTTTCAGAACGGGTTCCATGCATATCTTTGACTTTTTTAGGTCTCATCTTCCCAGGCTATATGCTATATATCTGGCCAATTTTGATGTGCATCTCTTCCAAGCTTTCTTTTTGATTGTTTTCTGAAGACGTGGGAGTTGTCAAGGTGCCATGCATATTATGCCTGCTACTGCTCATGCCTCTTCTTTTAGTTCCAGGTAAGCGTTGTCTGAAAAATCCACAAGAAAAAAAGGCACTTCCTCGGTGCACTTTTATACTGTTGCCACTCATATGTGAAATTTTTAATCCATGCTACTTCTTTCTGTTCTTGTTTCTATGTGGAACGTCGTATGATCTAATTTTTTTATGTACATCATATTGTGTGGATGTTTTGTAGGCTTGGAAGCCGAGACCTGCACCTATGAGTGCAGGACCTATGACACTCTTCTATGCAAGACGAGTAAATGTGTTGAGGCCTGCCACAAGGAGGGCTATACCAGTGGGTTTTCTTACCTATTCCCCAAAATTTGTTACTGCCAAAAAGAGTGCTGAATAAGAAATATCCTGCAATTGTTGTAGGATGTGTGATGTAACAAAAAAATAAGGTTTTGTACTATGATTAATTGATAATGAGAAATGGCCGAAGTTGCGGCTCGGCCAAACATTCCATACTTTTTTGTCATAAAGTACAAAGATGGATGCTCAAGGTATAGGAAGTTCTAACACATGTTAAAGTGCTAAAAAAATCACATGGTAGCAAGAATTGGAGACGTGATTACTTTGATCACAACCGTCCACCAATTTCTTTCATATCATCTTATCTAGTGTATGTTCTTCCCTTCGGTGGTACATCATGGAATCTTAATGATGTCATTTTGAATCATGTTTTGCTTAGTGTTTTTTGCATCGTACACATCGTATTTTCTTCATTATAGTAGGGGATTGGTCAGAGTTGGCCTAAAGTACACAATAGCAAGAGAGCAAGAGGCTGACACTATGCACTCACCATCTTGAGTAACTGCTCTAAAGATAACCACCCACCTATACAAACTCAAAAAGGTAAATTTCAGATACTAAAACACACATCACAGATATTTAGCTCAACTCAGTTATTATATCGATTCAATTCTCCGACAAATCCTATTTCTCCACTATGTAAACTAACCCTTGGTCGATTGTTTTTGGCACAATAATAAAGCAACACACTGAGAGGTTTATTCATGATACTGACCTGCATGGTGGCCGACGAGTATGACCCAGACCATGTGTGGGACTGTCGGGACCAGATCTGCGGGGCGGCACGAGTGGAGGCCGACATCGGTGGTGCTCGTTTTGAAGAGCAGTGGGGGTGAGAGCTCCAAAAATACAGTCGAGATCGAGGGGAGGGAGACGACGGTGGGTGCTCGTGGACACGAAACCCTCCTAAGAAAGGGAAGGAGCAGGGGCTGTGACAAAATGCCAATGCCATGCGACTTCCATGGTCATCGCTTTAAATAAATCAAAAAAGTTATTTTAAAGTACTAAAAAATCTTTAAAAAATCATACATGTGTACATAGATGTATTGTAAATATAAATTTGGATGATGAAATACATTATGTTGAGAGGTACACAAAAAGGAAAATCACAATTTTCAAAGTAATGAATAGTACAAACACTGTTCACTATTAGAAATGCAGGATGTTCTCTATTTCGTGTAGCTCTCACCATAATGTTTTTCATTGTTAGATTTTATACACATGTAGAATACATTCATATGAATATGCAGATTTTATTAACTTTTTTACTGTAGTCCCCACTGACCTGTTTTTCGTTATACGTTGTAATCGCTAGAAAATGTGTGGTCCTAATAGATGAGCACACAAGGTCGAGCATGGAGATGTGAACCATGAAAAGTGCATCTGTACTACAAATTCAATAGACCTAGTCAAGGATCGGACATCCAATGTTGATGCTCATATAAACATACATTCTATGGGTGCTTGTAGTTCCAAAGAACAAGTTATTTCCGTAACGAGGGGTGTGCGCAAATTGTTCGAGGGACTTAATGTACAGCAAAAGGATTTAATAAGAAACATGGGCCTTGGAGGAATTGATTGTATTTACAAATGAGTCAACACTGATTGCAATCCTTCAGCTTGGTTGATGATGAATGTAAATCTTGATGAATCTGGTCTGACAATTGATCATGCTGACTGTGACAAGTAGTTCATATCAACGAAGTATCTGTAGCAAATGTATATGCACATGCGCAACACCCTCAAAATATAGAAGTTAAATGCATATATTATTATACTACATAAATATGGTGGTTCATATCTCTTTCAGAACGACTTTCATGCTGATAGAGCCACATCTTGTATATAGAGTATCAGAATTGCAGCATGCAGCTAGAAGTTTAAATGACTACATTATTATACTGACTAAATTTGGTGGATCATATCTTCTTTCAGAACATGCTCCATGCATATCTTTGACTTTTTTAGGTCTCATATTTCTGGGCTATATTCTATATATGACCCATTTTGATGTGCATCTCTTCCAAGCTTGCTTTCTGATTGTTTACTGAAGACATGCGAGTTGTCAAGGTGCCAAGCCTGTTATGCCTGCTACTGCTCATGCCTCTTCTTTTAGTTCCTGGTAAGTGTTGTCTGCAAATTCCATAGGAAGAAAAAGGCACTTCCTACATGCACTTTTATATAGTTGCCACTCATATGTGAAATTTGTAATCCATGCTACTTCTTTCTGTTCTTGTTTCTATGTGGAACATCATTGGATGGATGTTTTGTAGGCTCGGAAGCCGAGACCTGCACTTATGAGTGCAGGACCGATAGCACTCTTCTATGCAAGAAGGCTAAATGTGTTGAGGTCTGCCACAAGGAGGGCTATACTAGTGGGTTTTGTTACCTGTTCGCAAAAATTTGTTACTGCCAAAATGAGTGTTGAATAAGAAAAATCCTGCAACTATTGTAGGATGTGTGATGTAACAAAAAATAAGGTTGTGTACTATGATTAATTGACAATGAGCAATGGCCGAAGTTGCGGCTCGACCAAACATTCCATACTTTTTGGCTGAAAGTACAAAGACAGCTGCTCAAGATATAGGAATATCTAACACAAGTTAAAGTGCTAAAAAATCACATGCTGGCTAGAATTGGAGATGTGATTACTTTGATCACAACCGTCCACCAATTTTTTTCATACGATCTTATCTAGTATATGTCCTTCCCTTTGGTGGTGCATCATGGAATCTTGATGATGTCATTTTTCATCATGTTTTGCTTAGTGTTTTTTGCATCGTACACATAGAATTTTCTGCATTATAGCAGGGGATTGGTTTGAGTTGGCCTAAAGTACAGAATAGTAGGAGAGCTCGAGGACTGACACTATGCACTCACCATCTTGAGTAACTACTCTAAAGTTAACCAACCACCTATACAAAATCGAAAAGGAAAATTTCGGATACTAAAAGACACGTCACAGATATTTAGCTCAACTCAGTTATTATATTAATTCAGTTCGCAGATAAATCCTATTTCTCTACTATGTAAACTGTCTTCTGGTCGAATTTGTTTGCCACAATAATAAAGCAACACACAAAGAGGTTGATTCATGATACTGACCTGCATGGTGGCCGACGAGTATGACCCAGACCATGGATGGGACTATAGGGACCAGATCTGTGAGGCGGCATGAGCGGAGGCTAATGTCGGTGGTGCTCATTTCGAGGAGCAACGGGGGTGCACTACTACAGGATGCTGCTAACGCGACACTACGATCAGAGACCCTTTGGGAAACCGTGTGCGATGCAATAATCGCAAATGGTGCTATATGAAAACCGTCAGAAATGTATAAAATGTTTGCAATGACGAATGCATCAAACACGGTTCAGGTTTTAGTTACGTGTGCGATGAAGGGCATACAGTTCAGTTCAATTAACTGTTTGCGATGAGGAGGAACAAAAGAAACGGGCAGCCAGATGAAGGCGTGTGCGATACACAGCATATGGTTCACTCGGAGGAACTGTTTGTGATTAGGCAACACAAAAGAAACGGTCGGCCAGATAAAGGTGTGTGTGATTGAGGGCATATGCTTTAGAAGGATTAACTGTTTGCGATTAGGCAACAGAACAGAAATGGGCCAGCCGGATCAAAGTGTCTGCGATTGATGGCATACACTTCACATGGATGAACTTTTTGCAATTAGCCACAACAAACTGAAATAGTTAGATAGATCAACGTGTGTGCGCTAGACGGGCACACACGTTCTAATTAAAAGAACCGTGTGCGATGGTGCTGACATTGCCTATTGCGGTGCACCCTATGGTGCAAACGCCACGTACGTGCCCACGTTACGCCTTCCGAGAATAGTGCCGCACTTATAACCGTCAGTAAATTTTGAGCATGCGTCCCATCACATTTTTTTAGAAGAACAGGGAGGCCGCGTCCCGTCACATTCCAAATTGCAAACCTGTTCACACCAATCAAAACCTAAACAGTTTGCCACTTAGGAGTGTATTACTACTCGGTTATAAATACTACTACTCCAAGATGACTGCACATTCCTCCTCAACTCCTCATCCACAAAAACAAACAAGTCATTCATCATCGTTCCCTTGCGTCTGCCATGGCCAGCATGAGTTCTGGTTCGAGAGATTGCCACTAGGGAGAGGCGAGCCTGGAAGCGGAAGCACGAGAGATGTCCTGCCTCGCCACAAAAGCAGCCAACATGTCTCGCCGCGCGGCCGTAGCAGCAGAGAGGTCCCTCCGCACTGCCGAAGCATCACGGAGGTCCCGCCGCGCTGTCGATGCAGCAGATTGGTCCGGTCGCACCGCGGAAGCAGAAGAGATGTCCCGCCGCGCCGTGAATGCAGCAGAGATATCCTCCCGCACCGCGGCGGCCTGGGAAAATGTCTCGCGGGCAGGCGAGGATTCTTACAGGCGCATGTGTGCCCTCGTCCTTAGGCAGATGGATCAGATCTCTAGGTGGGCGAGGTTGCAGGATGACCTGAAAGCCTCGTTTGAACAGTCTACCAGCATCATCCGGCAACTAAATGAGAGCAATGTGAAGCTCCAGGCCAAGCGCGACCTACTAAGGGCGAAGATCGTCGGAAGTGCAGGGCAGCAGGAGCTGACCACTGCCTTGTTGGAGAGGACCGGCGTCATTGTCAAGAAATTTATGGATGAGAATGCCATGCTGCGCATCGAGTGCAGAAGGCTGGTGGAGGAATCCGTGGATGCTCTCAAGCAGTATCTTGAGGACAAGAAAGAGCTCATCGCCGCTCGCGGCGGAGACTAGTTCCCGTGGCCTGCAGCAATACATCAACAAAGTACAGATCAGAGAGCCAGATTGTTGTCTTCCTTCTTCTTTTTCCCTTATGTATTTTGGGAGTTGCCGCATGTGACTTTTTTTAATTATGTTCCTAAATATGTAAGACAATTATTATCCACTATCATCGTCTTTATATTCATGATGCTTGCTATAAGTCGCAGTCGATGCTTGATGACCCACAAGTATAGGGGATATATCGTAGTCCTTTCAATAAGTAAGAGTGTCAAACCCAACGAGGAGCAGAAGGAAATGATAAGCGGTTTTCAGCAAGGTATTCTCTGCAAGTACTGAAATAAGAAGTAACAGATAGTTTTGGGACAAGATAAATTGTAACGAGCAACAAAAGTAAATAAAGTGCAGCAAGGTGGCCCAATCCTTTTTGTAGCAAAAGACAAGCCGGAACAAACTCTTATAATAGGAAAAGCACTCCCGAGGACACATGGGAATATCGTCAAGCTAGTTTTCATCACGTTCATATGATTCGCGCTCGGTACTTTGATAATTTGATATGTGGGTGGACCGGTGCTTGGGTGCTGTTCTTACTTGAACAAGCATCCCACTTATGATTAACCTCTATTGCAAGCATCCGTAACTACAACAAAAGTATTAAGGTAAACCTAACCATAGCATGAAACATGTGGATCCAAATCAGCCCCTTACGAAGCAACGCATAAACTAGGGTTTAAGCTTCTGTCACTCTAGCAACCCATCATCTACTTATTACTTCCCAATGCCTTCCTCTAGGCCCAAATAATGGTGAAGTGTTATGTAGTCGACGTTCACATAACACCACCAGAGGCTAGACAACATACATCTTATCAAAATATCGAACAAATACCAAATTCACATGACTACTAATAGCAGGACTTCTCCCTTGTCCTCAGGAACAAACGTAACTACTCACAAAGCATATTCATGTTCATAATTAGAGGGGTAATAATATGCATATAGGATCTGAATATATGGTATTCCACCAAATAAACCAACTAGCATCAACTACAAGGAGTAATCAACACTACTAGCAACCTACTAGCACCAATCCCGGACTTTGAGACAAGAATTGGATACAAGAGATGAACTAGGGTTTGGAGATGAGATGGTGTTGGTGAAGATGTTGATGGAGATTGCCCTCTCCCGATGAGAGGAGCTTTGGTGATAACGATGGTGATGATTTCCCCCTCCCGGAGGGAAGTATCCCTGGCAGAACAGCTCTGCTGGAGCCCTAGATTGGTTCCGCCAAGGTTCCGCCTCGTGGCGGCGGAGTCTCGTCCCGAAAAGTTCTTCTTTATTTTTTTCTCGTCGAAAGACTTCATATAGCAGAAGATGGACGTCGGAGACCCACCAGGGGGCCCACGAGGTAGGGGGCGCGCCCTAGGAGGGGGGGCGTGCCCCCCACCCTCGTGAGCAGGGTGTGGGCCCCCTGGACTTCATCTTTGGTGAGGATTTTTCTTTATTTATTTTAAGATATTCCGTGGAGTTTCAGGACTTTTGGAGTTGCGCAGAATAGGTCTCTAATATTTGCTCCTTTTCCAGCCCAGAATTCCAGCTGCCGGCATTCTCCCTCTTTATGTAAACCTTGTAAAATAAGAGAAAATAGCCATAAGTATTGTGACATAACGTGAAATAACAGCCCAAAAAGCAATAAATATCGATATAAAAGCATGATGCAAAGTGGACGTATCAACTCCCCCAAGCTTAGACCTCGCTTGTCCTCAAGCGAAAAGCCGATAACAATAAATATGTCCTCATGTTTAGAGGTAGAGGCGTCGATAAAAATAAAATACGGACATGAAAGCATCATGATTATTCTCATAACAGCAACATATATAGATTTTGTCATATGATTACTTATGTTCAAGTGATGATCTATTCACAATGCAAAAGTATGAATAAGAAACCTTATTGGGCTCCAACAAACTATAATCTCAGTCATTGAAGCAATTGCAATTTATCATAACATCGGAAAGAGTATGTCAGAGCTAAAAAGCAAGTCCACATACTCAACTATCATTTAGTCCTTCATAATTGCTAACACTCACGCAATACTTGTGGTTATGAAGTTTTAATCGGACACAGAGAAAGATAGGGACTTATAGTTTTGCCCCACAACCTTTTACCTCAAGGGCAATGTCAACAATAATAATTCATGCTCCCCTACATACAATTAGATATATATATATATATATATATATATATATATATATATATATATATATATATATATATATATATATATCATGTTCTTTCCAACATGCTGGGCTTGCCAAAGGATAAAATGAAAAAGGAAAGGTGAAGATCACCATGACTCTTGTATAAAGTAGAGGATAATAATAAAAGATAGGCCCTTCGCAGAGGGAAGCAGAGGTTGCCATGCGCTTTTATGGTTGGATGCATAAAATCTCAATGTGAAAGAACGTCACTTTATATTGCCCCTTGTGATATGAACCTTTATTATGTAGTCTGTCGCTTTTATTACTTTCACATCACAAGATTGTATAAAGCTTATTTCTCCCACACCAATCAATCATACATATTTAGAGCATTTTTTATTGCTTTGCACCGATGACAACTTACTTGAAGGATCTTACTCAATCCATAGGTAGATATGGTGGACTCTCATGGCAAAACTTGTTTAAGGGTATTTGGAAGCACAAGTAGTATTTCTACTTGGTGCTGAGAATTTGGCTAGCAGGAGGGAGAAAGGCAAGCTCAACATGTTAGAGGATCCATGACAACATACTTTATCTCAGAAATAAGAAAACATAACTCATTATGTTGTCTTCCTTGTCCAACATCAACTCTTTAGCATGTCATATTTTAATGAGTGCTCCAACCGACGTGTGAGGAGCAGCGGTGTTGGTGGCAAGCTCAACGTGCTTCTGAACAGTGTCGTCCAAGGTTTCCCTGTGCTCCAAGAAGGCCAGCGTCCTATCGTCCTCCTCTTGCATGTAGTAGTCCTTGTGGATGATTTGCGCGTAGACATGGGTGATTATGTCGATGGTGTCTTGCTGCGCCAGGCGCTGCGCGGCGAGCGTGACCTCGAGGTGGACATTCTCCGGCGCGACGGCGGGCAGTCGCAGGGCCACCAGTGCGTCGAAGAGGTTGTTACCATAGTGGCCGTTGAGGGTGGCGGGCATCGCAGAGCCTGGGCGTGTCGGCTGGAGGCTTACATCAAAGTCGTCTGCAAGTTTCTTGACGACGGTGAACTTGTCGAGGAAACCGACGAGGACCTCGTCAAACAACGAGACGAAGCTGTCATCCAAGCGGCCCCTCGCCCTGGTGGCCTCAAGCAATACTACCTGCCGGGCCGCAGGCCGGCGTCGTGGACCATCTGGCACAGCCGGCTGATGCTCGCGCTCATCGCCTCCATGGGTCTAGCGTAGCTTCTACTCAACTGATCTTGCGATTCGAGTGATCACTCAACCCTTGGTTAGCGTGCGTAGGTGCGTAGGATTCCGTACTACTCCTCGGCCCTCTACTGCACCTGCCTTTGGCTGTATGATAGGTGGGCCAGCCACCCGCTGGGGCCACGTGTCATTACCACAAAGGCAGTTGCCGTAAGTCAATGAAGTTGCGTCCCCCTCCGTGCCGGTGCAGTATAGTCATCTCGCCGAACCTCTAGTTGGGGCCAAACGAGAGAAGTTTGATGTTTACTGGTTTATTGGTCCCCTTTGCATTTTGCGCCAAGTTTTGACCTTTGATTTAACTAATAAAATGTTAATGCATGTAAACAAAAATGTTGTGTAAGTCACCTTACGAAAACCAAATAATCCCAAAATACTTAGGCACGGTGCATTAACTCCCTCCTTGTTTCTTATTTCATGACATATCAACCAATGAGAGATGTGGGCCGTGCATGCTTTCAATGACTTGAGACTACCAAACATGACATGCAGTGTTTAGTTCATTGCATGTAATCCTATTACAGTACTCTAGTTAGCAAAAAAACATTAAGTTCTCTCGCCGATAGGAATAAAATACCATGTATTTATTTACAGAGGGAGTAGTACATTTTTGGTGACATGCATTACTAGATATTGCTAGTCAAATACTAAAATCCAGATGGACGTGGTAGTACTCCTAAATCCAGACGGTGGTGCTACTAGTACTAGTAGTAGTACTACCAATGTAGTAGTAGGAGTACTAGCACTGTACTACTCGTTGGTCAAATTATTACGTGTTGCTCCTCACAGTGAAGTGACAAGACCCTGCGCCGGAGATGACACCTGAGTATAGGCGTCGTGTTCGGCATACCATAGTCAGCCTCACCGTCTGTAGTCACTATCACCATGGCTGTAGAGCTAGCCTGCTTACACCTAGCCCTGTTTGACATAATTTCCAGTGCGTAGATGCCTGTGCATTGCACGGAACACCAAGATTGGGGGTGGACGGCTCCGGCAGCGGCCATCACGCCAGATTTTTCCATGGCCTTCTACTCCTAGATGTGGTGGGGAGGAGATGAGGTTGATTGTGAGAGACAAGGAGTTGTTTGTAAATAGGGAACAAGTGCGGGCATCTTTTTGCAAAAGTGGAGAAGCTTGGTTTGTATGCGTCAGATCTAGATCCGACGGCTATTGGTGAAAGATGGGAGGCACAACATCATCACCAACTCAGGACCTGTTTGATTCGCAGGATTTTGAAAACGCAGGAATAGGACACGGCAATATTACAAGTTTCAAACTGATATTACAAATGTTAGGAGTAATGCTGCACCTACGAAGAGGGAATTACTAGGAAGTTTACGTAAGAACTTTCATTACTTTAGCTGGATGCAGCATTATCGTACAAACTAAAATCCACCGCCCTAACAAGTCACTAATGAGAAAATAAGTTTTCGAGTCTCTGGCCACTTGATGTTTCAAAAACAAATTAGCTTCTGCGGAGACTTTATCATTTAGGCTTAGACGCTTGTGGTGATCAGCACGCCATTCATTGTTGCGCCAGAAAACGCCAAACCTCATTACCTTGAGCACACTTGCCTCCAGAACAAAGAACTTGGCCAATTTAATCTCAGATGTGCTGCCTCGGTAGTTGATCAAATCAATTTCTGTAAGATGAAGATCAAGGCATTCGATGAGATTGTTATAGTGCAGCACATTTTTCAGTTTCGGGTCGTTTTTTATCTGCAAAAGAAGAGAACATATTAGAGCAGCTGGCTACATAAGATTGCCATGTCATCAAGAGGTACCAATATCATTCGCTCATACGATAGGGTTGGCTGGCTAGTGATATTTTTCACTCTCTCTCTCTCTCTCTCTCTCTCTCTTTGTTTCCTCTCATTTAACTAGGAGCACATGAAGAGCTTGGGCATTTGTTGCCTTCCACTATGTGGCTGATGCCATATTTCGCAAAAGTATGCCACATAACACGCATCGATGTCAAATCAAAAAGATTTTGGCACCGCTCTCGCGATGTGAGAGAGTTGGCACTGCTGTGCACATAGACCCACATGTATAAACAAATCAATCAAACCAACTACACCAGCCCTCACTCTCCCAAACAAGTGTTTTTATTGCCTCAGTCCTCTCTCTCTCTCTCTCTCCCCCACGTAGTGTTTTTTCATTGCGTGAGTTAATTTGGCACCGGAGCAAAGTAGGTGATCCAGATTGGGACACGAGGTGAGCAATGGAGGGGCATCGATGCCAAATGCATCACAAGTGAATTTGGCACATGTTTTGGCCTACATAGCCCACTTTTGTAATACTACCTCGTATTTAGTATAAAATTTTGACCATAGATTTACCTAAGAAAATCCAATGCATGTCACTAAAAATTACACAATTTGAAATTATGTTCAAATACGAATCCAACAATATAGTTCTTAGTGACATGCATTAACATTTTGTCAGTTAAATCTATGGTCAAATTTTGATACTACAAAATTGGAAGAGTAAACCAGGACGGAGGTAGTACTTGCTCTTAGGGTAACCATAAGTTACTTTCCACTATGACTAGCCTAGGCTACTATAGTAGTACAGCATAAAAACAATGCAGGTGATCACGTGAGAAAAAATACTAAAAACATTTCTTTCGGTGCAGTGCGTAGATGCAGTTTTGAACACTACACTTGTCATCGTAATTTTGGAAAATTACGAAAAAATTGAGCTATGTTGTGATTACCGTTTACTTATAGGAAAGAAGTTTCACCTCGATGAGTAGCTTCTCCGTGCACAAAAAGCATGTAAGGAATCCAACAACTTGATCCAGATTGGGGCCGATAGATTTTAGTGCTAAGATCTTCACTGTGCGCATGGACTGGGTCAAGCTTGTGGGAATCATTTTCTGGAAGACGGTCGTAAATACATCAAGAAGAAATTTAAAAATGTGAATTTCAAGAAGACGAAGAAGAAGATGAGTGATGTACCTGAACGATTACGGATCCAATAAAGAGTTCGGAGAATTTGGCAGACGAGTACACTAACGCTGTCAATTTTGGTGCGTCAATGACCTTGATTTTTGTTGGACCTTCTAGATCCGATACAAGCAATCTCTCAAGGAAAGGCGCATTCTCAATGACCATAATGTGGAACAGCTGGAGTGATCTCTTCCCAATTGATGTCTTGTTGCGGGGCCAGCAAGACACATAAATCCATCGGAGATTCGTCGAGGCGATGTGGAGGCTAATGAACCCGTGGATCTGCTCAAGACAAAGGTACTCGAGCGCAGTATAGCTGCGGAGCAGGTGCTCCATAGCCTTCTTCGAGATGACAACATCGAAGAGTTCGAGCTTCTTGAGTTGAGGGAGAAGAAGAGCGGGTGCGGCATTAATCTGGGGAAGATAGCAGGAGCTGAAGCTGGCACGGCGCAGCGTTGGCGTGAGGCGGAGCACGGACGGCGGCAGAGAGCGACATCGTCCAGCTTCAAAGCTGAGCTCCTCGAGCTGATCTAGGGCGGGGGATAAGAACCACTCGTCAAACTTGGGTTGGACCTTGCAGTTGGTACTGAACATGCGGATGTCAAGGCGTTTGGCTGGCCCGGGGTGCGATGAAAGGATCTTGGAGACTGCGGCCATGTGTTTGCAATCCCCATCGCAGAGGCAGTTGTCGACGGTGACGTTGAGGGGGACGCAGCGCCAGAGGGGGCGCCACCGTCGGGAGAGCAGGGCGGTCCGCACGGCAGATTTGGTGGGGAGGAGGCCGATGATGACGAGCAGCGTGTCGTCGGGGAGGCTGCTGATAAAGTCCAGGCTCGCCGGATGCAGTTTTGGCTCGAGCCGCCTCCGCTTGTTGGCTGCCTTGTTGTCCATCTCAACCGGCGGCGACACTGGTGTACACTTGTGCTGGTGTGTGTTGTGTGCTGGGTGTGCGCGAGTGCGTCCTTCTGTGCATGCCGTCGCGCAGTGGTGAATTGTGCGCGAGTGCGTCCTTCGAGCGCAAGAAGTTTGTCCTCAATGCGCCCTCAATTTACTAGCGTGCGGGGTGCTACCCCGAGTGGTTTCAACTTTGTTTACTTCACCGCGTGTCAGATGGGCCTCTAGTTTACTTATTTTCACCCACTGCCACATGGGCCAGCACACGAAGATACAGAACACGAGCTGACAAGGCAGCATGTGGATTGGTTGACCGGTCAACCAAACAATATACGGAGCTATACGCTGACACAGTGAGCATATAATCCGTCGGTATAGAGAGTCCGAGTGAGAGGGGAGGCCCGTGAGAGATAGCAGAGAGAGAGAAAGAGCTACTCCCTCCGTTCGATAATGTAGTTCCAACATTTTTCTAAGTCAAACTTTTGAAACTTTGACCAAGTTTATAAAGAAATTACTTATATCTACAATACCAAAGATAAATGATAGTATGAAGTAAGTACATGTTGTGATGAATCTAATGATCGTTCCAGATGTAAATGTTTTTCTCCACATATACCTGGTCAAACTTTTCTGAGGTTTAACTTTTCAAAACATCCATATGCTTATGGACGTGACAGAGTCTCTAACAAGAGAGAGAGAGAGTGAGAGTGAGAGTGAGTGAAAAAAGTGTGTGTGCATGTGTGAAAGAGACATGGACAACACACGATAAAAGTAGAGAAAAAGCGTGCGTGTCTTATGAGAACATATCACACATGCATCTTCGATAACGGAGGAAAGGTGAGGAGATAGTGTGTGGTTGTTTGGAACCGAGAGAGCAAGACCCCTAGCACGTGGCCAAGAGGGGTCTGACAAACAAGGGAGAGAGGTCGAGAGAGACGTACGGAGAAAATGCAGACATGGGGAGGAGAGAGTGTATGTTTGTCATAGAGAGATCCCCTAGAGATCGTGATGGGACTACATGGGTGGGAGATCGAGTGACAAGGTGTGTGCGCGATAGAAGATGCCCCGAGAGATATCGAGATAGACATATGGATGGAAGGAGACAATACGTGTGTTCCTGATGGCTAGTAAGAGATAATCATACTTAGGATCGAGGGGGGGTGCTTGCGCCTATGATGGATTGAGGGATTATGGTACTTAGGGGGTGCGTGTCACATGGAGAGAGAACAAGGGCGGAGAGTGTTGGATGGGTCTATATGTATAGCGCAAGCGAGACATGTGTATGTGTGAACCAGGGAGATATAAGGCCAGTTTGGCTTACGTCCTGAGCATCTATTGCCTGGCCTGGGGTTGTGGCTGGATTTCATGCACGCTTGTTTGGTTGCTACCCTGTGAAAAAGAAAGCCCGCCTGGCCTGGGTTCCATTGCACTTTAATTAGTCGGGCTGAACTCCAGACACTGTAAGTAGCCTGGCCCAGGCGACCGATATCGAACGCATGGCTGTGCCTGGTCATGTGGCCACAAGGCTAACAGCAACATGGATGGATATTAGCATTAAATAATTGATGCATGGATTGATTGATGGGACGTTGATGCTTTGCATGGCCCAGGCATGAACCAAACGCTTCAGCACCACACAAGCCTGGCCAGACAGAAATATTTTACATCTCACGTCCACACCAGGCAATACCGGCCATCAAGGCATGAGGGTCAGGTCACCAACCAAACTGACCAATAAAGTTTGAGAGAGATTGAGAAGCCCCGATAAGGCTGAGTGGTGCGTCAGATAGCTGAGAGGGGGAAAGAGATATTCCATCCACTCGATAATGCAGTGCGTGTACATTTTTTAGAAGTCAAACTTTGGAAACTTTGATCAGGTTTACGCAAATGTTTTTTATATCTACAATACCAAAGATACATCATACAAAACTACATCTCATGGTGAATCTAATGGTATATGTTTGCCGTACTAGATGTAATTCTTTTTCTCCATGTACATGGTCAAACTTTGTGATGTTTGACTTTTCAATAAATCTGTATGCTATGGACTGAGGAGAGTGCCTCAGTCGAGACAGATCAAGTGTGTGTGAAGGAGAATGCGTAAGTGTGCAAAAGAGTATGTGTCTGAAAGAGAAAGTGGCAACAAACGATAAATTAGAGAGAGTGTGTGTTTTTTCGTTTCTTATGCGAACATATCACGCATGCATCTCCGAGATGGAAAAGCGAGGCGAGGAGATACACAAAGATAGCTAGTGTGTGATTGTTTGCAACGGAGAGAGACACCCCTGTAGCACATGTCCTATAGAGGTGTGGCCAACAAGGAACAAAGGTTGAGAGGGACACATGGATGGCATGGACGCATGGGGAGGGAGAGAGGGTGTGTTTGTGATAGAGAGATCCCGTCGAGATCGTGAGGGGACTATATGGGTGGGAGATCGAGGGAGTGCGTGCGCGACAGAAAGATGCCCCGAGAGAAATCGAGATAGACCATGCACATGTTTGTGATGGAGACTAAGATTAGATAGTCATATACATATAGGGGGACTGCTTGTGCCTACAATTGAGTGAGAGACCATCACACTTGGCTAGCTGGGCATGAGATTGTGTGTGTGCGCGTGTGATATGGAGAGAGAACAAGGGGGAGAGATGGAGTTTTAGATGGGCCTATCGAGTGTGAGTGAGATATGCATGTGTATGTGTGACCCAGGTGGATGGAGAGTTTGAGAGAGGGGGGAGAGCTCCAAGACGACATAGTGGTGCGTGAGAGAGTTACAGGCAAAGAGCCAAGGAATCTGTGTGCGTACGATGAGTGCACCCAAGATATCTAGCTTGGACTAGCTAGAGTATCATACATAGTGTGCGAGAGAGACCTATAGATGGTGTATATATGCATGCGAACT
>NC_041382.1:707229908-707238201 GCF_002162155.2 Triticum dicoccoides | reverse complement strand
CGTTTTATGCATCAAAGACTGATATAAACCATGTTTCGATATAAACTTGCATTCAAATATTTAAATTGGAGAACATGTTGTCTGCAATCCACACATGAACGGATATATGCGTATATCAAACAAGTTCATTAATTTGACTTTGAACATGTTCATGGAGTACTATAATACTGTACAACATGCTACTCGATTGAGGTGTTCAATTTTGGATTTGGTTCACTATTTTGACCTACTGAACGAGCTATTTCATTGAATCGAGATATTTCATTTTGGGTTTGATTCGCGTTTTTGAGTGGGTCAACTATTTGTCATATAGTAAATCGCTAGCAACGAGCATGTAAAAACACATTACTCTCGAGCATCATCTCTCCATCTAAAAAAGAAGTGGCAAGCTAATATTTCAAAATTTGATCTGAATCGACTTGGTAAGGTAGAGGTGGATGCTCGTTCTCCCAAAAATTTGAACGAACCATTAAACATCCTCTCTGCTCGGTGGAATTCTCCCGAGCAAATAAATGGGAGATGCGAAATTACCGTCCTATGTGGGACACGCATCAATTGGCCCGTTGTACATCGAGGGTAGGTTCGTAACTTCATCCAAGCGCACCTTCTCCTCGGCCGAAATGACATGTGCCAAATAATTCATAAACCATGGTCGGCAAAACACGCTCTCCTCGCCCGAAATAGCTCGCGCCCACTATTTCAAAACACGCTCTCCTCGCCCGAAATCGCTCGTGCCCACTATAGTTCAAAACACGCCCTCCTCGCCCGAAATCGCTCCCGCCCACTATTTGGGGAGAAGCAAAGTTACTCCCCGGGAAGCTCCCTTCTCCCGAGCCACGAAACCTCAGCCCCACCTCCATGGCACCCCCCACCGCACCAATTTCACAGCCGCCCTCCTCCCTAATGCCGGAGACGCTGTCCATTTGCCGACGTGCACTGGGCCGTGTGCCTCTTACTCCATGCTGCTGGTGTTGCCTCAACAACGGCCGCGTGAACCGTACCGGAGCCGATTCACCCCCGCCGTTGTTCACGGCGCCGGAGCGGCTCCAACTTCGGATCCGTCCAGAGTCCTGGTGCTGCTTCGGCGTAGCCATCGACCATCACGACATCGCTCTTTCCCTGCCGCCGGTCGCCACCGCAACCGCGCCGGCCTCACCGACTCGGCAGCTGGACCTGCCTACTTCACCATGCCGCCAGATAGGTCGCACCCTCATCTCAAATCACTTTATTTAGGCGTCAGTTGTCTGAATTTTTATTCTGGGCCAATCGATTTGCAATGGGAAGCAGCACCCCTCGAGGCGGTGGATCTCCTAGGCTGCCGGTTGGCTGGTGTCTAGCGTAAGGGTGCGGGGCCGCAAGTTCGCTGCGGAAGCAGCACTTAGATGGATATCTTTTAGAGTTGCGTGGGTTGAAGGTACTGTCGCCGCCGGATCTGGATGACGGGGAGTCTTTGTGGATTGGCCCGGGGGCAGCGCAACCACGGCAGTGCGGTGGGGGAGCGGGGTTTTGGCCGGGGCCACGGACGGCGGAGGCAGGCTGCTCTGCCGTTGGTCGCTGGCTCTTCGGGGAAGATTCCGAACAGTGTCAGCCGGGAGGCACAAGACAGCCAGCCATCCGGCGTAGATCGGACAGTACCAAAATAAAATAAAATCGTGTGAACCCAATTTGGTCTTCAGTCAACAGACGTGTGACCACTCTCGTACCTTGTTGTTGATCTCTTAGTGTATTTCTTCAGATCAAAGAGATATGTCGTTCTTAACATTATGCGTTATCTGCATCTTCAGACACACTGTCTTCCGACTCACCGTAGCTGCTCCAACAAGGGAAGCATACAACAGAAGGGAGGTATAGTCCCCACTCAACAGTTCCCTGCATCGAATGCGCGTGCCCGACATGCACAGCCACAACAACTGCAGGGCCATCAACAAGTCAGCACATGATGCTCACTCCTATGGATGGCAGCCAGATAGGTTGTACCCTCATCTTGTGTGCAACATTTATGGCTTTGTTATTCATCTAAGCATGGAAAATGGATCATCACATTTCACTGTATATTCATGCTGATCTCTTACGGGTCTTGTTCAGGAGTTAACGTTGTTCCATAGTTCAGCTAAGATACTTGTTCTTTAGGTAACACTGTTCCATAGTTATCATCCGTCAGCCAATGCTATCCCACAGGCTGGTGATTATAGTATTATACCACTTCTAGTATTTCCTATGTTGTTCTTTAATACTTTTGTGTTCCATCTAGTTAATCTCGAGTACAAACGATGCATATTCTGTAGCTTTCATCTATGTTCTCCCTTTAGTTTATGAGACATGTTGTTGCTAGTTAAACCCAGTCCTACTATTTATGTCGTCTCCTACAGGCACTCATTACATAAATCTAACTACTAGTTGTGTTCCATGCATGTCAGATATAATTGCACACACTGATATATCCACAAGAACCTCACGGAGCAATGTAAAGGCCAATAAACTTGATGTCAATGATACCCAATATGATGGAACATGTAAAGGCAGTTCTTCAGAAGACTTGCAGAAAGATGATGAATCCTCTTCACCCCACAAGGTCCTTGCTCTAACTTGGCCTGTGATATGGGTACAACATGCATATAATGTCCTGGAGTGTATCTACTCTGTTGCAATGCCATGTGCTTAGCATGCTGATCATACATGTAAATATGTCATGCCTTCCTGTTTTTCAGTACCTATTCCATTCATGATAACATGTTTTCAAATTCAAGTACTGTCATTCTACTCTATCGCAATGCCATCTGCTTAATTTGGACATCATGCTTCTGAATATCTTATGCATTGTTATTCATCAGTATGTACTTCATCTGTCTACCATACCATGTTTTTTTACATTGAAGTGTTGTTCTAGTGCTCTGTTGCAATGCCATCTTATTTTCCCAATCATACACGTGTATGTTGCCTTAGTTATTTCTGTACGTATTCCGCTAGCATACAGTTTTACATTCAACTAGTGTTTTTTTGTTGTGTTGTCCTGTCGTATCCCTAGCTCTTACACCATACTCCCTCCGTCCGGATTACATGTTGCCGAAATGGATAAAAAAGGATGTATCAAGAACTGAAATATGCCTAGACCCAACCATTTTTTTCCGGATGGAGGGAATACATGTCAATATGTCATGCCTTTCTATTCTTCAGTACCTATTCCATCTCTCTGCTGCCGCATGTTTTATAATTAAAGCACCATTCTTCTATACAAGGCATGCAAGGGGAAGACGACTATGTTAGAATCTAAAGGATTACAAACAAGGCCTTTGCAAAAGATCCAAACGCCAGGAGATAATAAACCAACTCCAGTTTTTATAGATACTGCTCCAGCACAGAGAAACCCAACTCCTACTGATAATAAGCAGATTCCAGTGGCCAAAGAACTAGTCCGCTCCAGTCCAGCAAAAATATGTCAACTCAATTCTAAGAAGCGTGTGCGTATCCTTGCATCATGAAATTTTATAGCATGCTGATCATATTTTCTACATGTTTCTTACCCATCTCTCTTTTAGGAAATAAGCTTAACAGATAGAAGATTTTCTGCAATGGTATCGTTTATGAGGAAAGATTCTTACAGGAATTCTCTGTGCTCCAATGTAGATGTAAGTACCTGTTGTATATCACTATATTTTTACATCAGCATGTATTTTGTTAATCGGCGTGAATCCAACCTTTATCTGATCTAAATTTAGTTGTAGCAAAATGTATGATTAAAGGCCACAATGTTGATTTTTGCAAGGAAAATTGCCTGGTAGTTTTGCATCCTGAGCTGCATGAGTGTACTATCTCATATTAGTGGGTTTGAATACTTTGGTTCTGCAATGGGTTTTTCAATGTTTTTTTACTATGTTGTCCTGTTGTATCCCTAGCTCTTACATCATACTCCCTCCGTCCGGATTAAATTTCGCAGAAATGGATAAAACTGAATGTATCTAGAACTGAAATACGCCTAGACCCATCCATTTATTTCCGGATGGAGTGAATACATGTCAATATGTCATGCCTCTCTATTCTTCAGTACCTATTCCATCTCTGTTGTAGCATGTTTTATAACTGAATCGCCATTCTTCTATATAAGGCATGCAAGGGGAAGACGGCTATGTTAGAATCTGAAGGGTTACAAACCAGGTCTTTGCAAAAGATCCAAACGCCAGGAGATAATAAACCAACTCCATTTTTCATAGATACTGCTCCAGCATAGAGAAACCCAACTCCCATTGATAATAAGAAGATTCCAGTGGCCAAAGAACTAGTCCGCTCCAGTCCAGCAAAAGAATGTCAACTCCATTCTAAGAAGCGTGTGCGTATCCTCGCATCATGAAATTTTATAGCATTCTGATCATATTTTCTACATGTTTCTTACCCATCTCTCTTTTAGAAGATAAGGTTAAACGATACAAGACTTCCTCCATTGGGATCGTATTCGAGGAAAATATCTTGCCGGAATTCTCTGTGCTCCAGTGCTGATGTAAGTACCTGTTGTATATCACTATATTTTTACATCAGCATGTATTTTGTTAATCGGCGTGAATCTAACCTTTATCTGATCTAAAATTAGTTGTAGCAAAATGTTAAAGGCGCCAATGTTGATTTTTGTAAGGAAAACTGCCTGGTAGTTCTGCGTACTGAGCTGCATGAATGTGCTATCTCATATCACGCACATTACTGAATTGTAGTGCTTCTCTGGTTGCCCATTCATTCATTGTGTCAATGTTGCTTTCGTATTACCTTACCTGGCTGATGATAGCTGTGCAATATTGTGTTAATTTGGTGTAGGCTAGTTGCCCAAACGTTCATTGTGTCAATGTTGCTTTCCTATTATCTGACTTGGCCAATGATAGCAATTCTAATGTGTTAATTTTCTGCAGGTTGCTGAAGATAAGAAGACAAACTCTGAAAATAGCAAGGCAACCCCATTGTTTCTTTCCAGTAAATCTAGGCCAGGTAATATGGCAATAACTCATGATTAATCTGTTTGGTTCCCATCCTAATTTATGTTATGATGCAGTGGTCAAGACACTCTCCACTATCAATAATACAAGCCTGCCAAAATCGCCATCTGAATCTGTTCAGTATCCTCTGTCTCGAATGCAATGGAATAAATGTATGTTTGTGAACCAATTAATGGCTGAAGCAATGATGGAAATGGTGGATGAATCAGAGGTGCAGAGTCGTGCGACACAACAATTGATCAATGTTTTCAGAGACAGTGTGGCAAAGCAGCAAGAACTTGCCCACATGCTTATGGGCGTCATCTATGCTGAGGTTGCAGATTGTGACGTTGTAGATGGTTAGGTTCTGCTCATTTATTTGCACTGGCATCAATCTTTGATTGCCCAGTGGATGTAATTTCCTATAATATATTCTAGATGTGCAATGTTATTCCATGTACGACGTACCTTTGCTCGTCGTAATGGGCTCAAATTATCTAATTTGGCCTAAAGACATGAACAAACTTTAGTGGGCCCATTGAGTTAATGGGCCGTTACTAGGCCGAAAGTTAATGGTCGACCCTCTTACCTCCCGGGTCGTTAACAGGCCGACATCGAAGCGGGCAACAGGTGGCCCCAATTTATTTCATGGGCCGTTAACAGGCCGTTACTAAGTTTGGGCTACATATGGCCCAACTATACTGTAGGCCTTTAGTAGGCCGAAAGAGACAGCGGGCTTGTATTGGACCATGAAGAGCATGGGCCGCTAAGAGGCCGAAAGTCAGGTCGTATTGTAACCGGCCCAACTGTGTTGTGGGCCTTTAGCAGGCCGAAAGAGAAACCGGGCTGGTATTGGACCATGAAGGGCATGGGCCGTTAAGAGGCCAAAACTAAGGTCCGACTACAAATGGCCCAACTCATTTATGGTCCGTTAACAGGCCGAAAGGCACACAAGGCCGGGAATTGGCCCAACACTTAAATGGGTCGCTAAAAGGCCAAAACTCAGGTCCGACTACAATTGGCCCAACTGATTTATGGGCCGTCAACAGGCTGAAAGTGACACCGGGCCAGAAATTGGCCCAACACTTAAATGGGCCACTAAAAGGCCGAAACTCAGGTCCGACTACAAATGGCCCATCAGATTTATGGGCCGTCAATAGGCTGAAAGACACACCGGGCCGGAAATTAGCCCAACATTTAAATGGGTCGCTAAAAGGCCGAAAAATGTACATCCTGAAAATTGGCCCATCCATTAAATGGGCCGTTAACAGGCCGAAATCTCATTGGGACGATATTGAGCCCAAGTATATAGCGGGCTATTAATGGGCTCGAACTAACGATGGCTGCAATGGTGTCAAATCTTTAACGGGCCGAATTGGCACATCTCGTATGGGCCGTGGGCTTAAATGGACCTGACACAAGTAGGCCTTATATGGGCCGCCTGCTAATTTTTACTAGGCCGGCCTTTTTCATCGGAATGGGCCACTATTGGGCCGTGCCACGTGTCGACATATCATAGGCGCCTATCTGACCCACTGACGAGCTGACACGTGTTTCGTCCGGTCAATAAGAATTTTACACGTGGAAATTTCCCATTGGTCGGGGCTGTTAACGGGTTATCGGATCCAAAAACCGACCCGATAGCTTAACGGTGTTCCGTTACGGTGGATGCCACGTGTCGGTCACCCTTGACAAAAGCACTTTTGTGACGCACGATTTATCGTCATGGAAGTGGACACTTCCGTGATGATAATTTTGGTAATGTCATGGAACACTTCTACGACAGCACAGGTATGACTATCTTGATTCTGTCATAAATTTGTCATGGATGTACATGCATGACAAAAAACGTGTCCTACTGTGACGAACATGTATCATCACGGAAGTGTATTTTTTTGTAGTGTTGCACCTGGAGGGAGTCCCGGGGATAGGACAACCCACCAGGGCGCACCAGGAGGCTCTGGCGCGCCCTGGTGGGTTGTGCCCACCTTGGGTGCCCCCGGACCGCCTCTTTTCTCTATTAATACCCCAAAAATCCAGAAACCCCAGGCACATCGACGAAATATTCATCCAGCCGCCGCAGAGTCCAGAACCACCAGATCCAATCTAGACACCATCACGGAGGGGTTCACCACTTCCATTGGTGCCTCTCCGATGATGCGTGAGTAGTTCTTTGTAGACCTTTGGGTCCGTAGTTAGTAGCTAGATGGCTTCCTCTCTCTCACTGAATTCTCAATACAATGGTCTCTTGGAGATCCATATGATGTAACTCTTTTGCGGTGTGTTTGTTGGGATCTGATGAACTTCGAGTTTATGATCAGTTATATCTTTTTATATCCATGAAACTTATTTGAGTTTCTTTGATCTCTTATAGCCTCGTATTTCTTCTCCGATATTTGGGTTTTGTTTGGCCAACTTGATCTATTTATCTTGCAATGGGAAGAGGTGCCCGGTAGTGGGTTCGATCTTACGGTGCTTGATCCCAGTGACCAAAAGGGAACCGACACGTATGTATCGTTGCTACTAAGGATAAAAAGATGGGATCTATATCTACCTCCATAGATAAATGGATCTTGTCTACATCATGTCATCGTTCTTATTGCATTACTCCGGTTTTCCATGAATTTAATACACTAGATGCATGCTGGATAGCAGTCGATGTGTGGAGTAATAGTAGTAGATGCAGGCAGGAGTCGGTCTACTAATCTTGGACGTGATGCCTATGTATTGATCATCGCCTCGATATCGTCATCATTATTTGAAGTTCTATCAATTGCCCAATAGTAATTTGTTTACCCACCATTTGCTATTTTCTCGAGAGAAGCCACTAATGAAACCTACGGCCCCCGGGTCTTCTTTCTCATATATTTGCTTGTGACCTACTTTTCCTTTGCACTTTTATTCAGATCTATTAAACCAAAAATATAAAATACTTTTCTGCACTTTATTTTATTTTCAATCTATTATTTCAATCTATTACAACTTTCACCCGTCCATGCACCGTTTCTGGCGCCATTACCCGAAAGGGATTGACAACCCCTTTAACACGTCGGGTTGCGAGGTGTTGTTATTTGTGTGCAGGGTTTGTTTATGTTGTGTTGCTTGGTTCTCCTACTGGTTCGATAACCTTGGTTTCATATCTGAGGGAAATACCTACTGCCGCTATGATGCATCATCCCTTCCTCTTTGGGGAAATACTGACGTAGCTTCAAGCGACATCAAAAGGAATTTCTATCGCTATTGCCGGGGAGGATCTTCAACATAACCAGGTTCCTAATCACAAATCTCATCTCCTCGCATTTTACATTATTTGCCATTTGCCTCTCGTTTTCCTCTCC
>NC_041382.1:707223029-707229589 GCF_002162155.2 Triticum dicoccoides | reverse complement strand
AATTTGCCTTTTTATTCGCCTCTCTTTTTCCGTTCGCCGTTTTCTTGCCGGATCTATTTTTGTGTGCTTTCTTGTTTGCGTAGTCATGACGCCTCAAAGAAAATGTTATGATGTTCCTTACCCAAATATTTTTCTTGAAATTTAGAAAAGTACTAAGGAGTATATGACTACACAATTTGAGCACAATAAGTATTTTACTAAAGACTTTAAGGAACACTCCATTTTGCTAGATGCTATCACAAAACAACTTGATGATATTAGTAGAGAAGTTTGTAATCTTCAATCTAAGTATGCTTTTGCTGAAAGTCTGATAGGAAAAATATCCGATGCACAAGCTACCTTAGTAAATCAAATGGTTGCTAAACCAATCTCGTTATAAGATAAAAGTGATGAAGATCTTAAAATGATTGGTGTTTCTTCTATTGATTCCTTGTTTAGTAAAGATAAGATTGATGAAAGTGATGAAGATCTTAAAATATTGGTGTTTCTTCTATTGATTCCTTTTTTAGTAAAAATAAGATTGACGAAAAAGGGACTGGAGAAGAGTCAACTTTAGGTAGAAGGCATCCCAATATTTCGGAGGGTGAAAATCTTGTTGAGAAAATTGATAAAAGTGGGTTTGGAGAGGACAAAACTTTAGTTAGTGATGCACCCACTCTTTTGGATTACAAAGACTTTAATTATGATAGTTGCTCTTTGATTGATTGTATTTCTTTGTTGCAATCCATGCTAAATTCACCCCATGCTTATGAACAAAACAAAGCTTTTACTAAACATATTGTTGATGCTATGATGAAAGATTTAGAAGAAAAGTTGGAATTAGAAGTATCAATTCCTAGAAAATTGCATGATGAATGGGAACATACTATCAAAGTCAAGATTAAAAATTATGAGTGTTTTGCTTTGTGTGTCTTGGGTGCTAGTGTTTCTACCATTCCGAAATCTTTATGTGATGTGCTTGGTCTTACCAATCTTGAAGAATGTTCCTTGAATTTGCACTTGGCGGATTCTACTATTGAAAAGCCTATGGGAAGAATTAATGATGTTCTCATTCTTGCAAATAGAAATTATGTAACCATAGATGTTCTTGATATTGATTGCAATCCGTCTTGTCCAATTATTCCTGGAAGACCGTTTTTACGCACAATCGGTGCCGTGATTGATATGAAAGAAGGCAATATCAAGTTCCAATTTGCATTGAGGAAGGGTATGGAACACTTTCCTAGAACAAAAATCAGGCCACCTTATGAATCAATCATGAGGGCATCTTAAGGATCTCGGACCAAAGATGACCAAACTTAGATCCTTGCCTTATGCCTAGCTACAAGCGTAAAACTATAGCGCTTGTTGGGACGCAACTCAATGAATAAAATCTATTCTTGCTTTTTGCTTTCTGTTTTTGAGTGTTAACACGATTATGCTACTATTATGATTGTGCTTTTAATGTTTTAATTAGTGTTTGTGCCAAGTAAAACCTATAGGATCTTCTTGGGTGATAGTTGTTCGATCTTGCTGAAAAAGACAGAAACTTTGTGCTCACGAAAATAATTTTAATAAATCACAGAAAAGAGATTTTGCCATTATTATTTTTGTAGAGTATTAATAATATACAAATTACCCCGGTCATCCTATTTCGGTAGAATTTTTGGAGTTACAGAAGTATTCTCCAAAGTCAGATTACTACAGACTGTTCTGTTTTTACAGATTCTGTTTTCTTTGTGTTGTGTGCTTATTTTGATGGCTCTATGATTTTATTTGATGAGTTTTTGCCATAGAAAAGTTGGAATACAATAGATATAATACAAAAAAAATATGAATTGGTCTGATATAGCACTTATAGTAGTGGTTTGCTTTCTTATACTAACGGATCTCACAAAGGTTTTGTTGAGTTTTATGTGATTGAAGTTTTCAAGTTTTGGGTTATCTTACGATGGATGAAGGAAGAATGTAAGAGCCTAAGCTTGGGGATGCCCGAAATCCCAAGATTTTAACCAAAAATGAGCAACCTACTAAGCTTGGGGATTCCCCCGAGTGGCATCCCCGCTATCTTCCAACGACCATCGGTATTTTACCCGAAGCTATATTTTTATTCGTCACATGATATGTTTTTTGCTTGGAGCGTCTTGTATGATATGAGTCTTTGCTTGTTTTATTTTGTGCTTTAAGTCATCAATCCTTGATGTACACACCTATTTGAGAGAGCCAAAATTATATCATGACTTGTTAGAATTGCTCTCTGTGCTTCACTTAAATCTTTTATGAGCTAGGACTTGCTCTAGTGCTTCACTTATATCTTTTTGAGGACGGTGTGCTTAGTATTTTTTAAGAAATGCTCTATTGCTTCACTTAGATTTATTTGAGAGTTAGTAAAACTTTTAAGAAATTCTCTTTTGCTTCACTTAAATTATTTTGGGAGAAAGAAAATTTGTTATGCTCATGATCTTCACTTATATTTGTTTGAGATTATGAAAAGCAACACATGAAAATTAGTCCCAAAGTGATATATATCCAAGAAGGATAAAGTAAAAAAATGTCATCAAGATCATTGGACAAAATAAACTAGATTCTTAGTAATAGTTTTGAGATATGATGATGTGATATTTGAGTTATGTTGATGAGTAATTGTGCTCTAGTAAGAATATTGGTGTTAAGGTTTGTGATTCCCTATGCATGCACGAAAGTCAACAATCATGCAATGAAACTCATATCCTACTTGTGGTGCATTATTCGGTGTTAATTATGCTTAATGCTTGCTTATGAGATTATTCGTTTCTTGGTTGGTCGCTTCTCAATCTTTTTGCTAGCCTTCATTTTGCACCAAGTATGACCTCTACTTGTGCATTCAAAATCCTTTAAACCAGTTTTGCCACATGAGTCCACTATATCTACCTATATGCGGTATTCTTTTGCCATTCTAAGCAAATTTGCATGTGCCATCTCTAATTTTCAAAATAAACTTCTCTTTTGTTTGTTTGTTTCGCTCGCGGAACGGTAACAGGTCGCTAATATTTTACATGTTGGATGTGTTATTCTCACGGTGAGTGTTTATTCACTCGTCATTGCACAAGAGTAAGGCAAAGGTTTAGGGATGCCCAGTCCCGAAATGCAAAAATGAATTTACTTCATGTTGTCAAATAATAAATTCCTTGGAAAGTGTTGGTATGGAAGGCACTCGTGGATACGGTTAGCCATGGAAAGTAAAAGTATGGTGGAAAAAGGAATAAACTTTATTTTATGTTTGGGGACCACCTATGGCATATCTAGCATGGAAAGTATTCATAGCTCTACGTCATTTTCGTTGGTGGGATGGATACACCTCCCAAAATGTTTTTATCTCTAATTTTTCGCTTTGAGCTCTGGCAACTCTACAAATCCCTACTTCCCTCTGTGAAGGGCCTTTCTTTTACTTTATGCATTTTTTGTTTTTCAGTCTCCATCTTCTCTTACAAAAGAACTAATTAAGAGGCAATATGATCGTACTTAAGTATTGGGTGTACCTAATATTCAAGTGTGTTTCATGAATGGATCAATATTTGAGCATGATGGCCTAGGGATAACTTATTTTAGCGTTGATATTTTGAAAGACATAGTTGCTTGTTGATATGCTTGAGTATCTAAATTATTATGTCAAAACTAGACTATTGCTTTGAGTCAAATAAAAGTCCAAATGTCCATGCTATAAAGAAAAGAATATGATATGACTTGATAAACAGCACTCCACATCAAAAATTCTGTCTTCATCACTTACCTACTCGAGGACGAGCAGGAGTTAAGCTTGGGGATGCTGATACGTCTCCAACGTATCTATAATTTTTTATTGTTCTATGATGTTTTAGTATCAATCTTGGATGTTTTATAATCATTTTATAATTATTTTATATCATTTTTTTGTACTAACCTATTGACATAGTGCCAAGTGTCAGTTGCTGTTTTTTCCATGTTTTTTACATCGCATGAAATCAATAGCAGACGGAGTCCAAATGCCACGAAACTCCACGATGATTTTTTATGGTCCAGAAGGAAGAAGTTGGGCCCTGGTTGCACCTTGGGGGAGTCCCGAGGATGGGACAACTCACCAGGGCGCGCCAGGAGGCCCTGGCGCGCCCTGGTGGGTCGTGCCCACCTCGGGCGCCCCCAGACCGCCTCTTTGCTCTATTAATACCCCAAAAATCCTGAAACCCTAGGCACATCAACGAAATATTCATCCAGCCGCCGCAGAGTCCAGAACCACCAGTTCCAATCTAGACACTATCATGGAGGGGTTCACCACTTCCATTGGTGCCTCTCCGATGATGCGTGAGTAGTTCTTTGTAGACCTTCGGGTCCGTAGTAGTATCTAGATGGCTTCCTCTCTCTCGCTGAATTCTCAATACAATGGTCTCTTGGAGATCCATATGATGTAACTCTTTTGCGGTGTGTTTGTTGGGATCTGATGAACTTCGAGTTTATGATCAGTTATATCTTTTTTATATCCATGAAAGTTATTTGAGTTTCTTTGATCTCTTATATGCATGATCTCTTATAGCCACGTATTTATTCTCCGATATTTGGGTTTTGTTTGGCCAACTTGACCTGTTAATCTTGCAATGGGAAGAGGTGCCCGGTAGTGGATTCGATCTTACGGTGCTTGATCCTAGTGACAGAAAGGGAACCGACACGTACGTATGGTTGCTACTAAGGATAAAAAGATGGGATCTATATCTACCGCCATAGATAAACGGATCTTGTCTACATCATGTCATCGTTCTTATTGCATTACTCCATTTTTCCATGAACTTAATACACTAGATGCATGCTGGATAGCGGTCTATGTGTGGAGTAATAGTAGTAGATGCAGGCAGGAGTTGGTCTACTAATCTTGGTCGTGATGCCTATTTATTGATCATTACCTGGATATCGTCATAATTATTTGAAGTTCTATCAATTGCCCAACAGTAATTTGTTTACCCACCATTTGCTATTTTCTCGAGAGAAGCCACTAGTGAAACCTACGGCCCCCCGGTCTTCTTTCTCATATATTTGCTTGTGATCTACTTTTCCTTTGCACTTTTATTCAGATCTATTAAACCAAAAATATAAAAATACTTTGCTGCACTTTATTTTATTTGTGATCTATTATTTCAATATATTACAACTTTCTACCGTCCATGCACCATTTCTGGCGTCGTTACCCGAAAGGGATTGACAACCCCTTTAACACGTCGGGTTGCGAGGTGTTGTTATTTGTGTGCAGGGGTTGTTTACGTTGTGTTGCTTGGTTCTCCTACTAGTTCGATAACCTTGGTTTCATATCTGAGGGAAATACCTACCGCTGTTGTGCTACATCATCCCTTCCTGTTTGGGGAAATACCAACGTAGCTTCAAGCGACATTAGCGGTTTCTTAGTTGCCCCTTAGAGGTTAGTGCTAAGTTCATCATTTTACTTGAGTTAATGCCACCGCTCATCCTGAATACTACTTAACATTGGCAGGGATATGAGGCTTGTGCCTGTGTTCACTGGCTGGATGAAGAATGGCATGGCAGGGCTCGGAGTGTTATCACCAAGCTCGCAGAAGATAACGTAAAGCTGAAGATGAAACTGGCTGATTTGGAATGTACAATCAATACGATGAAGCAAGAAAGAATCAATCACAGGCAATAGATGAAAGCAAGATACAAGAAGGAACTAGCATGTGTAGTTGTGGTTGTCGCATTAGCCATGTTCTATGCGCTATTTGCAATGATGATTAGGGGTTTTGTTTGACAATATTGCTAAAGGACATCTAGATGTGCTCTAAGTGCTGCACATCTAGGTCCTATGCCATTGATGTTACGTGAAGATTCGTGCAGATATTTTCCTTTGTCTTTTTTTCTTTTCCTTTGTAGTTTGATTATTATTGGCTTTATCAATAAGAAGATCTCATTATATTGCTTGCCAACTGTCCTACTCCGTTCATACCGGTACCGGTGCGTAATCCCAAAACTCGCTCCTTGTTTTTGTCCTGAAAAAACAAACTAGCCAAATAGCCAATAGGAGTCCTACGCAACCCCGGGAATTTAGAGTGACTGGGTACAAATAATTGCCGTTGATTATATCAGGGGTTAGATAATACCTCAACCCCCGCTTCAATTGGCAGTTCCTCTTCTTCGCATACCCCGCTTAAGTGTCCACCATATTCATCGTTCCTGGCAGGCCGCGCTACATACTGGCACATACTCTGCAGCCATGTCGAGCGTCAGTGAGGACAACAGTTCGGCCAGCAGTCTGGCGCCCGATGATAGGTCAACATCGGAATCATCCCGCTCGTCTTCCATGAGTCCGGCGTCGAGACCAGACCTCAATTATATCCGGACCATGGAAGGGACACTGCCTCCAGAGTCGTCAAACGACAACCAAACGGACGAGGAGACGTTGGAGGACGAAGAAGAGAACGACGATGATGAGAAGGAGGAATAGTCGAACGAGGAGGAGGAGGACGATGACAGCAACGACGATGACGACAACAGTCATCGGCAAGAAGCGTCCTCGCCAAGATGATGTCGCGGGGCCATCCAACAACAGCAACAAGAAGAAGGACCAA
>NC_041382.1:707201955-707222457 GCF_002162155.2 Triticum dicoccoides | reverse complement strand
TGTTTATCCTGTCAATCTCATTGCAGACGGTTAGTAATACGTATTCGACAGAGATCTTCTACATTATCGCCCACAGGTTGGTTTGTTGAACTATGTGCCCTGACGAGCACACAATTCACAAAAAAAGACCGTATGGGCTGTCTATAATGATCGCACATAATTCTGATTACTGACCTGTTTGCCGGGTATCACACACATCTTGTTATGCCGAATCGTTTGTTTTCACCTCGATCATCACAAATGGTTCATCAGAGCGAGTTGTATGCCGTATATCGCACACACCTTGATATGGCTGCCCGTTTTTGTTGTTCTGTCTCATCGCAAATAGTTCATATGCATCAACCGTATGCCCAGGATTGCACACTCAACTAAAATCTGAACCGTATTTGGTGTATCATTCATCGCAAACATTTTGCATCTTTTTTACGGGTGTTTTACATCATTGTTTGCGATTAATGCATCGCGCATAGTTTCGTCAAAGGGTCTCTGATCGTAGTGTCACGTTAGCAGCATCATGCAGTAGTGAATCATCAAAAAAAGTTCCGTAAACAGAGAAATCATCCATGAAAACCTCAACAATCTTTTCACAAAAATCAGAGAATATAGCAGTCATACATCTTTGAAAGGTAGCAGGTGCATTGCATAAATGAAAAGGCATACGTCTATAAGCAAAAGTACCAAAAGGGCAAGTAAAGGTGGTCTTTTATTGATCATCATTTGACACAGGTGTTCGAGAGAAACTAGAATGACCATCTAGAAAGCAAAAAATGTGTATGTTTAGATAATCTTTCTAGCATTTGATCAATAAAAGGTAGAGGGTAATGATCTTTTCTAGTAGCTTTATTTAATTTACGGAAATCAATTACCATTCTATAACCTGTAACAATTCTTTGTGGAATCAATTCATTCTTCTCATTAGGAACAACAGTAATACCTCCCTTCTTAGGGACACAATGAACAGGACCAACCCATCTACTAGCAGCAATAGGATAAATTATACCTGCCTCCAGAAGCTTTAATATTTCATTTCTTACCACTTCTTTCATCTTAGGATTCAAACGTCATTGATGATCAATAACTGGTTTAGCATCAGGCTCCAAATTAATTTTGTGCTGACATAGAGTGGGACTAATGCCCTTAAGATCATCAAGAGTATATCCAATAGTGGCACGATGCTTCTTCAGAGTTTTCAATAATTTATTTTCTTCATGCTCTCAAAGGTTATCACTAATAATAACAGGATATATCTTCTTTTCGTCAAGATAAGCATATTTCAAAGTATCAGGTAATTGTTTAAGCTCAAACACGGGATCACCCTTGGGTGGAGGAGGATCCCCAAGGATTTCTACATGCAAATTGTGTTTCAAAACAGACCCTTGATTAAAGAATACTTCATCTAATTCCTTTCTTTCATTCATAAACATATCATTTTCATAGTCTAGCAAATATTGTTCTAAAGGCTCAGTAGGAGGCACGGTAATAGAAGCAAGACCAAAAATTTCATCCTTACTAGGCAATTCTTTATCATGGGGTTGTCTACGAAATTTAGAGAAATTAAAATCATGAGACATATCCCCTAGACCAACAGTAATAATATCTTTCTCGTAGTCTATCTTAGCATTGACAGTATTCAAGAAAGGTCTACCAAATATGATGGGACAAAAGTCATCTTGTGGGGAAGCAAGAACAAGAAAATCAGTAGGATATTTTATTTTCCTAGACAAGACTTCCACATCTCTAACCCAATTGGTGATATAGTATCTCTATTGGCAAGCTTAATAGTAACATCGGTATCTTCTATCTCAGTAGGTGCAATATCATTCATAATTTCTTGATATAAGGAAAAAGGAATTGCACTCACACTAGCACCCACATCACATAAGCCATGATAACAATGATCTCCTATTTTAACAGAAACAACAGGCATGCCAACAACGGGTCTATCTTTATCTTTAATATCAGGTTTAGCAATTCTAGCAGCTTCATCACAAAAATAAATAACATGCCCATCAATATTATTAGCCAAGAGATCTTTAACCATAGTAATACCAGGTTCAACTTTAATTTTCTCAGGGGATATAGGTGTTCTAGTATAACTCTTACGAACCACCATTGAAGCTCTAGCATGATCCTTTATTCTAATAGGAAAAGGTGGTTTCTCAATATCAGCAGTAGGAACAATAGGATCAACATTATAAGTAATAGTTTCTTCTACAACTTTAATAGGTTCCACTACTTTCACTTCAGTGGGAGGATTATATTTAAACCACTTCTCCTTAGGGAGATCAACATGAGTAGCAAATGATTCACAAAAAGAAGCTACTATCTTACAGTCAAGTCCATATTTAGTGCTAAAATCACGAAAAGCATTGGTATCCCGTATCCATAAAAGATTTAACACAATCAAACTTAAGGTTTATACCTCACTCATTACCTTCGTCGAGTTCCCAATCTTCAGAGTTGCTTTCCAATAAATCCCATTTGAATTCAATATCCTTCTTCATAAAAGAACCAGTACAAGAAGTATCGAGCATGGATCGATCATTATGAGAAAGCCGAACATAAAAACTCTGAATAATAATTTTCTTGAGAGCTCATGATTGGGGCATGAATATAACATTGACTTATGCCTCCCCCAAGATTGAGCAATACTTTCTCCTTCACAAGGCCAAATATATATATATATATATATATATATATATATATATATATATATATATATATATATATATAATTCTGATCATGATGAACCAGATGCATAGGATAAAACTTCTGATGAAATTCCAACTTCAATCGGTTGTAGTTCCATGATCCAATATCATCACATAGCCTATACCATGTCAATACCTTTCCCTTCAAAGAAAAAGGGAAGACCTTCTTGTTGACAACATCCTTGGGCAAACCTGCAAGCTTAAATAATCCACAAACTTCATCCACATAGATTAGGTGCATATCAGGATGTAATGTTCCATCTCCTGCATTAGGATTAGCTAGCAGTTTCTCTATCATACCTGAAGAAATTTCATAATAAATATTTTTAGTAGGTTCAGTAGGTTGAGGAGCAACTCTTTGCTCTTCCGGTCGAGGTGAAGATACCCCGAACAAGCCCCTCAAAGGATTATTTTCCATAGTAACAAGTGACAGTAAATTTCAGCACACTATATAAATGTTTCCTTACCAAAGGCGCTTCACTCCATGGCAGTGGAGCCAGAAAAGAGTCTTGATGACCCACAAGTATAGGGGATCTATCGTAGTCCTTTCGATAAGTAAGAGTTTTGAACCCAAGGAGGAGCAGAAGGAAATGACAAGCAGTTTTCAGCAGACTATTCTCTGCAAGCACTGAAATTATCGGTAACAGATAGTTGTGTGATAAGATAATTCGTAATGGGTAACAAGTAACAAAAGTAACTAAGGTGCAGCAAGGTGGCCCAATCCTTTTTGTAGCAAAGGACAAGCATGAACAAACTCTTATATAAAGCAAAGCACTCCCGAGGACACATGGGAATTATTGTCAAGCTAGTTTTCATCATGCTCATATGATTCGCGTTTGTTACTTTGATAATTTGATATGTGGGTGGACGTGCTTGGGTGCTTCCCTTCCTTGGACAAGCCTCCCACTTATGATTAACCCCTCTTGCAAGCATCCGCAACTACGAAAGAAGAATTAAGATAAATCTAACCATAGCATGAAACATATGGATCCAAATCAGCCCCTTACGAAGTAACGCATAAACTAGGGTTTAAGCTTTTGTCACTCTAGCAACCCATCATCTACTTATTACTTCCCAATGCCTTCCCCTAGACCAAAATAATGGTGAAGTGTTATGTGTAGTAAACGTTCACATAACATCACTAGAGGAAAGACAACATACATCTCATCAAAATATCGAACGAATACCAAATTCACATGATTACTTATAACAAGAATTCTCCCATGTACTCAGGAACAAACGTAACAAAGCATATTAATGTTCATAATCAGAGGAGTATTGATTATCATCAAGGATTTGAACATATGATCTTCCACCGAATAAACCAACTAGCATCAACTACAAGGAGCAATCAACACTACTAGCAACCCACAGGTACCAATCTGAGGTTTTGAGACAAAGATCGGATATAAAAGATGAACTAGGGTTTGAGAGGAGATGGTGCTGGTGAAGATGTTGATGGAGATTGACCCCTCTCGATGAGAGGATCGTTGGTGATGATGATGGCTTCGATTTCCCCCTCCTGGAGGGAAGTTTCCCCGACAGAACAGCTCCGCCGGAGCCCTAGATTGGTTCTACCCAAGTTCCGCCTCGAGATGGCGGCGCTTTGTCCCGAAAGCTTCCTTTTGATTTTTTTTCCAGGTCAAAACACACCATATAGCAGAAGATGGGCATCGGGGGCCTGCCAGGTGGCCCACAAGGCGGGGGGCGCCTAGGGGATAGGGCGCGCCCTCCACCCTTGTGGATGGCAGGTGGCCTCCCTTTGGTGCTTTCTTTGCCCAATATTTTTTATATATTCCAAAACAATTCTTCATGAAGTTTCAGTACTTTTGGAGTTGTGCAGAATAGGTCTCTAATATTTGCTCCTTTTCTAGTCCAGAATTCCAACTGACGGCATTCTTCATGTAAACCTTATAAAATAAGGTAGAAAAGACATAAGTATTGTGATATAATGTGTAATAACAGCCCATAATGCAATAAATGTCAATATAAAAGCATGATGCAAAATGGACGTATCACCTGCCATGCCAGAAAAGGCCGAAGAACGCCGGATAGGAGCTTGGCGCGGAATGGAGTGGCTTGGGTTTGGTCCAGGATGCGGAAAGGAAAATATATATATGTGTGGGGTCAGGGTGGTCCCTAGTAGACTGGATCTGATATGGCTGGCACGCTCGGGCAGCCCCATATCCACACTACATATGCACTAGATATGGGGGTTGCCAATCAGCTCGGAGTTTTGGGCCGCGTTTGCTTGGTCCGGTTGGATGGCAAAATCCTATCCGAGCACTGACCTAGCAGATAAGGGGCGTACGGGTGTGGATGGTATTATACTTGAGTCCACCGAACCGATCAGGTGAGGATTCGATAGACAATAACTTTTGTGAGCTGCTTTTACCAACGTGTACCCCACCCGATTAATTGCCAGCCAAGCAGCTAGTATCGTTCAGAGTGATATTAGCCAACTGGCTCACAAAGTAATCACATTATATATCTTGTGCTTCCATGTATCTATTTGTCACGATTGAGAAAACCTAGCCTCCCGGGTCACTCGTGCAGGCAACTCTGGAGGCCACTCCACCACCACCTAGAAAGCTCTCCACCGCCACCTCATACCACTTGCCACCGCCGGAGGAGGCCATATGTGGCGATGGCGGTGGCGGCTCCCCCTCCCATCCCTCTCTCTGCCTGCCCATCTCTTATGGCTTGCTTCCATGTCACAGATCTACACCGCACACGTCGAATCTGCCTAGGAGGGCATCGACAGTTGACCACATCTCGCTATGATACATGCCCTACCAGGCTCTACCTTTACCCATGGTGTAGCCATGCCCCTGCGCCGAGTGTGGAGTCAATTGCAGACTACCAGCCAACGTGTGACGTAGGCTCGTCCCAGTGGTGGATTGTGCTGGAGCGTCTAAATCCGTGCAGGGCCATAGGTCGCTACCACCCATGTCTGCACTCAAACCGGTAAAGGTCAACTCCTTCATCTGTAGCAACCATCGGTGCATGGGTCATGCACTTATCAGTGATGCGCCGAAAATAGTCAGTAATGGTTGCGGCGGTCTAAGGTGTGGTGGCGATGCCTAGGATTCAATCAAGGCAAGTGCGATGAGATGCAATATATGGACCTCGACTTGATGCAGAGGGTATGGTGATTTAGCAGTGGCGGAGGGTTTTATGGCCCATCGCATGTACCTGCTAGGATCTTAAAAAGTGGTGGTGACAATAGATTGACTTCGATTTGATGGTGCTTCTCAAGTACCCGGTATCGAGCTCCAGGGTGAAAACCCTAGGTCTAACTCGTGTTAGTTGTACCTCGCAATGGTTATGCTTTTGCATTGTTACCTTGTTGAAGCATTGCTTGGATATGTTCAGACTTGTTCTTCAGGGTGAAAACCTAGAACCTAGCCTTTGGTGGTGGATCCAGTGACGATCACACTTGAGTGTCGTTTCCTTCCTGAAGGCATTGATGTTGAAGAACCTCGCTGTCTTGTGGTGTCAAGAGTTGGTGTAGATATGATCGTTGGTGTAGTTTGTCCATCGCTGATTTGATCGCTTTGTTTTTTTCCTTTCCTCGTTGAGACATAGTCTTGCTCTTGTATGACTTTGCTATTTATCAGCATCTCTCTCTCTATATATATATATATATATATGTGTGTGTGTGTGTGTGTGTGTGTGTTCGTGTTGGTTGTTTGGGAGGTGCACTTCGCTCCACGAAATCGGCGTGCCCGTCTCCTGGTACCTCTAGCCGATCTCGGCCTTGATGTACGACCGCTGTTGAGGTTGGGCTGCCGGCAGGGAGATGTGGAATGCAGCCGGTGGAGGTGGAGGAGGAGGGACAGAGCAGCTGCGGCGGCCGAAGGACGACCCGGCCTCGTGGCCGTGCTTCCCCTTGCGCCCGGGGATCCAATGCCAGCCCATGGCCGACGGCGAGGAGGTGGAAGAGCGGCGACCGGAGCTAGGGTTCACTCGAATCGGGACTCGAGGAGGTACGTGACTCTGGAAGTGGAAGTCTATGGACTGGTCGGTCCACAGCTTCCACATTTAAAAGGACGAGGACAGCGCGGCCGGGTGGCTGTCAAGCGGGTCCGCCCGCGTGTGCGAATTAAATGTGGGCAGTGGGAAGTTGGACGGTTGCCATGCGGGCCCGTCACGGACGCGGAGTGGGCACGTGGGCGTCCCTTCGCTGTCCGTCCAAACCAAGAGCATGTTTGCTCCGAAAATGAATCGAACTGGACACGAAACAGACATATTTTGCGGTTGCGGCTGCACGTTGGGCCGTTACATCTGTTTGTCTGGGCCAAAGCGGACACCCCGTACCCAGATGGGGTCGTGCGTTGGAGTTGGGCTAAGTCGATCCAATTGCTTGACCGTTCTTTCGTCCAATCATGAGTAGACAATCTAATATTCTCAGCAACAAAAAAGAGAGTAGATAATCTAATCTTTAACAACAACCACGTACCCCCAATATCCATGGCGAAGAATGCCTTTTATTGACCCAACTCACGATTCCAGATTCCAGGAGCTACCTGCGACTAAGAAAAGAAACCAACTCTTATCTTATCTTGTCCGATTAAAATAGAATTGTTTTTTTATGGGGTAATTAAAATAGAATTGTTGATCAACTTTAATTTGGATGGATCAGGTTCAGGTTGCCATGACTCACGAGTGCCCTCGCAAAAGTTTACTTTCTTGCATGCATCTTTCGCCCTTTTTGACTACCTGGCTGGATGCGCTTTGCTCTTTTAAACTGCTGCTACTACTCCTATATAAACTTGCAATTTACATGTGCGCATCTAAGTTAAGCCATCCACTCAAGGGCTGATCAGTGTGCGCATGCATTGATTCTTGTGCATGCTGCTAATATGTTCCTTACCTCTGAAGAACGAGTAATTGACAAACAACTACCACATTTCACGTAACCGTCCCACAGAACTACCACATTTTGAAAAGTGACCAAAAACTCCAGTTTAACGCTGATTTCGTGACAAAAAACTACCATATCGAGTTGATGACTGATTGAAGCGTTTTAAACGAGTTTCTGACAGATGTGGCCCACCTGTCAGGACGGCAGCCGCGCTAACGGCTAACGGCGCTCGCCTGCCGCCCGTTAGCCGCGCGTGTCGGTCGGCCCGGTCGGACCAGGACTAACCTGGCCGACCGGCTCCCTCGTCTTCCTCGCCACCCCACTCTCCCCCGAGCTCACTCGCTCACCCACTCTGTTCCTTTGCTCTCTGCTCTCCATTGCTTCTTTTCTTCTTCTCGCACTCAGGCGACGCCGCGCCGCGACCATGCCGTCGTGGCCCAACAGCAACGAGACCTCTGACGATGACGAGTACATGAGCGAGTTCAGTGGCCTGCAGATGGAGTATTTCGTAAGTCGGCTCATTCTCTCCTCTCATCTGCTAGGGTTAGGGTTAGGGTTTGAAGAAGGATTGGGATTTCTCCATTTAAGTTTAGATATGGGAGGTGTAGTTGATATATATGTGTTTCCTGCTGCAGCAAACTCCGGATACTGTGATAGATCCAAGCTTTTGTGGGCTTGTCACTGAATCTGACCGCAGGTGCATCCTGCACAGGCAGAGGGCAGGCAAATTTGTGGCATTTGAAGGCACTGACACAGGCAGAAGATTCATAGGATGTGCAACTGAGGTAATGAACCAAGTTGTCATGGCTGTGATTGATTCATTTTGTTCTTTTCTGAATAATGCTGCTGCATTTCTCATTTGTTATTGTGAATTTGTTTGTTAATGAAGAATAAAGCCCACTGTAAATTAAATTTTCAGGATGGTGTGAACTGTGGTGTTTTAGAGTGGGTGGATGCCCCTTGGCCTATAATTTTGCAAAGGTGCTTAACCAAGCTCTGGGATATGTATCATGAGGAGAACCTTGGTAGAGTCCAAGACAAAGAGGCTCATGAGATAGAGGTTGAGAAACTGAAGAAGGAGCTGGATTCTCTTGGCAATCAGTACAGTCAGCTTGTGGATGATGTATCCAAGCTGTTTGATTACCAGGATGGGCAGAGATCCCATGACATGGGTCTTACAAGCCAGGCAATCAATGAACTTAAGGAGAAGAAGCATCAGCTTGCGGAGCAGGCAAAGATTGAGGTTCAAATGGAGAAGCTTAAGCTCAAGAAAGAACAGAGGTGCATCCTGCAGAGTCAAGCTGATATCATTCAAAACACCAGGAAAGCCATGAAGGAGATACAAGTGGAGAGAGACCTACTTAAAGAAGAGAAGAACAAGCTGGAGCATATCATTGCTGATCTCTTGAAGGCTGGTCATGGGTGCAAAGAGAATCTAGACAAGATAAAAGAAGTTGTCATGGAGGAGTGAAGTGGTACCTATGGTTGGTAAGTGAATATGAGGCCTATATATATAACTGGCCTACTACTAGAATTTGATGCAGATATGCATCTTAATATGAACTACTCCCCTATTAACTGCCTATGGTTTCAGATCATTTTGGTTGTGTTGTTGGGTGCTGTCATGCCCCTGATCTGTAATGCTCTAAGATAATCCTATTTGTAATGCCCCCTGAACCATGTTATTCAGATGTTGTTATATCTCTACCTGCAATTTGTTGCTGCTAGCTAGTTGTTGCTAATGAATCTGGTAACACCAAACAAACTAAAATTGAAACTGAAACTTGCATTACATAGGAGGTAGCATAGATAACACAAATTGTCTGAGGATGCAACATAGATAGCAGTACATAGATAGATAGATAGCAGTAAATAGTTTGAGGATAACTGAAACCAGCCAACACTGAATAAGACTAACGAAACTGAATGTGACAGTTTCACATTCAGTTTCAGTTAGGCGCCTGCCCTGGATCCCTGCCCTGCTAAGCGGCCTGAGCGTCGTACCTCCTGCTTCACTTTGGTAGGATGATTTGGCAGTATCTGCACCTCCTGTTCTTCGTCATCTTTGTCTTCATCGATGAAGATGATGGGAGGAGGGCGGCGGCGAGCCTGCAGTGCTGGTGGTGCGATGATCTGGAGGTCGTCGTCATCATCTTGGTGCTTGTTTGCATTTGCTTCAGCCGTAGATTGTGCTGGAGCGACGTAGTGGTAGTCTGCCCACCGCTGCCTCTGCCCAGCATCAGCGGATCCCGCCTCTTTCATTGCCCATAGCAGTATATCTATTGGCATGATCCCCTTACCTCGGTTTCCATACTGCTGGTCCATGCGTTGCTTCTCCTCACTCGTCGCCTTCTTCCTCACTTCCTCTGCTCCATCCACCAGCCCTTGAACGCTGGTGTACCTCGTGGCGACCTTCATGTAGTCGACGAAGAGGTCTTCGTCGCCGCGCGCAGAACCATAAAGCATGGCAACCCATCCCTTGCTAGTTGGGAATGGGTTGATCCATGGGTCCGAAGAAGAGGAAGAAGCAGCCATGGTTGGAGCAGGAAGTGGTGAGTGTAGTGGTGTTGAGAGAGGTGAAGTTGTGGTGAGTGAGAGTGATGTGAGTAGAGCTGAAGAAAGAGGGGGGAGTTAAAGAGAGGTGGAGTGAGGCAGTGGAGAAGTAAAACTTATGCAGTAGTAGTTGACAGGGTGGTAGTTGGGCAGTAGTTATTGTGTGGTGAAACTTGTGCTCGTTAATTGATGTTGGTTGAAAGTTGTGCAAACTTGTGTGCTTGTAGTTGGGCAGAGGCAGTGGTGTTCAAAGTGTTCTAGAGAAAATCAGAGAAATCCACATACATGCACAAATTCAGAAAATTCAGAAAATCAGCGCATACGCATACATTCAGAACACAAATTCAGAAAATCCACACATACAAGTGCGCATACATTTAGAGCACAAATTCAGAAAACTAAAGACGCAAATTCAGAGCACAAATTCAGCGCACAAATCCAGACCATACATTCATACATTCATACTGAACCTGGACCTGTTTCAGATGCAGAATCAAGGATTCTGCTCCACCTAGTCCTTGTGACTTGGTACCGATGGAAGGTTGCCCTATCTCTAGCCCACCAAATGATCAAATCATTGGTGATGATTGTTCCATCTAGGAACACCTCCTTGAACTGCATCACGTCGAGGGAGTTGCGGGCTGCCATAATCGTGGCAGCCAGCCTCTGGCGTTGCTCGCGTGCCTGGGCCCTACCACCCCTCCTTTCTACTCTTGTGGCCCTTCTTGCTGCTCTAGAACTCTCCTCCAGGTCGTCGACAACCTCTCCTAAGCTTCGATCCATCTTTGTGGCTAGGCTAGGGTTGCAGTGATGCTGGCGGCTAGGGTTTTAGTGGTCAGGGGAAGGACAGGTTAGGGTCTTTTTATAGACACCTACGCAGGCTTGTGGACTGCGGTCCAATATGAGAGTCCAAACTGAGGCCCATTTCCACCGTTAAGTGAACAAAAGGTCAAAAACGCTTTGAAACAAAAGCACAAACTGCACAACAGTTTTAGAAGCTGCATAACAGGTTCAGATAGCACAACAGGTTCAGAAAAGTGCACGACAGGTTCAGGAAAGTGCACGACAGGTTCAGGAAAGTGCACGACAGTTTTAGAAAAGTGCACAACAAATTCAGATAGTGCGCATAAAACTAACCACAGTGCTATCAGGTTTCAGTAGTTACCACTACAGTAGAAGTAGTCTGCCAATTTTGAGCTTGGGGTCCTCTTCCTCTTGCTCCCAACTTGAATATCAGAAGTGGTTGCAGCTCTTGGTGCAGTGAATCCACGAGTCCTCCCTCCACCTGCAGTCCTACCTCTTTTAGCTCTTGGTGTAGGGCCTGGTGCAGAAGTAGAAGGACCTGGTTGAGATGCAGCTTGTGCTCCTCTTCTACCTCTTGCAACAGGGACTGAGGTGGTTGTTGCAGTAGGTATATCAGAGTAAACTGCCATGTTTTCCTGCATGTCAAACATAACATTTGTTTCTAAAAGTCTACTCATTCAAAAGTGTTTGATGTTTTTTCCAAGCTTGCTTATTACCTGGTGTTTGTTTTTCCTCATCTGAAGACTAGGCTTCAGAGTCTTGTTGCATGTTGTATACCTATGTCCTTCCAAACCACAGTTTCCACATGTGATAGTGCCCATCCTACTTGTGTCTCTTGGAGCTGGAACTTCAAACTCTCCCTTCCTCCTTGTTGTCTGCTTTTTGCCTGCCTTTTCTTTAAACACAGGAGGATGAATGTCTTGAGTGTTTGTATCAGGCCAGCAATCTGGACCAGGGACAGGGTAAATAATTGCTTTGTATGTCTCCATGTACAATGGCTTCTTGAAGAATTCAGACACATAGTCCTCAGGATGCAGCTTCTGCTTTGTCATTGCAGATATGCCATGACTGCAAGGTACACCTGTCATGCTCCATCTCTTGCAGTCACATGTGCAGGTTGCCATGTCCACACAATATTGCTTTTCTTTGCTTGTTACTTGCCAAATTGTTTCACCGGCTCTGTCAGCCTGGCAGTACTTGGCATATTTTTTATTCTCCTCAAGAATCTCTGAGTAATTTGGTGTGATTGTCCACCTGCAAGTCTGTAACTTCTCCCTAGTCTGTTGCCTCTTGATCATCTGCTTTGTCCTGATCCCTTCAAACATTGTCCTTATTGGTTTGGATCTAACATCAAGTATCATCTTGTTGAAGACTTCACTAAGGTTGTTCACAACTAGATCTGTTTTGCAAGTATGGTCCATAGCATACCTAGCCCAAGCAGAGACCTCTATATTTTTAAGCCATTTCAAAGCATCCTCACATTGTGCTTTCAGCTCTGCCATCCCTAATTCATGCCCATGTCTAGTATAAGAGTATCTAGCCTTGTCAACACACTTCTTTAGTTCTTTGCTTCTGTAACCAGCTGATTGGAAGTTGGCATATATGTGCCTAAGACAGAATCTTTGAGGTGATCAGGGAACACTTCATTTATTGCCTTAAGTAAACCCTGTACATTCACAAAATAGATCTACATATGAACACACTCACATAATTCAGTGAATTACCATATCAACTAAGTTCAATGATTTAGTTTCTAACCTTTTGCCTGTCAGATATTATTGTGTATGTTCCAAATTTGTTGCCACTACCAATGCAGCATCTCAACTGAGTTAAAAACCAAGTCCAACTGTCTCCATCTTCCTTGTCAACCACACCAAAAGCTATAGGGTAGATGTTGTTGTTGCCATCCCTTCCTGTGGCAGCAAGAATTTGTTGTCCAGTGGTTAACTTGATGAAACATCCATCAAGCCCTGGATGGAGTCACACATTAGCTACCAAAGGAAATTGACACACAAATATGTACAACACAACCAGGACAGGAAATATTTACCTATAAATGGTCTACAACCATTAAGAAACCCTTCCTTTGAAGCTGCCAAACAGTAGAACATGTACTTGAATCTAGGAGTGGGTGCAGGGTTTTCTGGGTCAACAAATGTTGTGACAATACACCTGCTCCCAGGGTTTGTATCAAGAACAGCTTGAAGATAATCCCTCAGCCTCAAATACTGCTGCTTGTGGTCACCCTGCACCACACCAACAGCATTCCTCCTTGCCCTATAGGCAACACTTCTTGAAACATCAACTGAGAATTTAGTCTTAGTCTTCTTTATTAATGCATCCACAGGAGATCTAATGTCTTCTCTCAATGCTGGTTGTACTGATTTGGACAACCACTTTGTAGTAACCTTTGTACTCTCTGCATATGCTCCACAAGTATGCAGCATATCACACTTCTTGATGCAGAAAGTTTTTTCATGAGCTATCTTAGATGCACTGATGTGAAAATCACATCCATGGGCTCTCTCTGAGCACCAAACAATAATCCTATCAGGTGCATTTCTGTGATACTGGAAATTCCTCAGAGTCCTGATGTGAAAATCCCTAAGTGCATCTCTGAACTCATAAACAGTGGTGAAGCACAATCCCTTACAAAACTGTTCATGTGGATCTGGAAGCTTCTCATTGAACCATACCCTATCCTTTGTCTTCTTCAACACTCTCTTCCTGCCACTTGCTAGTTTGAAAGCTCCTTCAGGCTCTTCTTCTTCATCACTAATGCCAACATCACCAGGAAAACAAAATTCATTTGCTTCAGGAAACCAGTCTGGTTTTACCTCTTTCTCAACCTCTTGGTGGGATCTACTGGTTGGACCAGGGTTTCTGACTGGCTTAAGTTTCTGGACCACTGATGTATCTACTTCTGCAGCTTCTTCTTCTGAGGGAGAACCTGGATGTAATTGCACATTGTTGTCATCTGGACCTGACTGCGCATCATCAGAAAGAAATTCAGACACATCAGTGTCACCTTCAAAATGGTTAAAGTCAGCTTCCATCTGCAGACTACTTTGCTTAAGCTCATCCTTTCTGTCACTCACTGCATCCACCAACTTTGTGCAACTTTGTTGAGTGTTAATGCAATGTTGAGCAAAATAACTATCTCTATTTTCATCTTCATTACATGGCTCATCTGCCCTCACAACTCGTATGTTCACACTCGTTTCCTTCTCAAAGTGAATTAACATTTGCTGCACATCATGTTCAGAATCAAGATGCTCCATACCTTCTATTCCTTTCTCCTCATCGATAACATAGTACATATAATCATCAGCTCCATAGCCCTCACTCCGAATAAGAGAAACCATAGTCTGTCTGACTGGTAAATTCTTCTACACACAGATTCTCTGGCTAAGAAATGGAACCAAATTTCCCACTTTGGGTCATCAATACTGCAACACAAATTGGAAAATTTATAATTAAATGGTCTGCACAATATTTAGTATCTGACAGTACAAGTTTTCTATTTTCTGACATTTTGGATTCAGTCACAACAAAACAAATTGTTAATATTCCAAACAGATTTCTATCTATGCTCAAACATGGTTCTAATGGAAATCTAACTATGCAACTAGCCTATATATCATGATTTCAGAAAAACATTTATAGATCTATTGCCATACCTCGCGCCGCCAGCAGGACAAGGAAGCTTGCGCCGGCCTCGAGCTGCGCTTCTTCTCTTCGACGCTGCTGCCACACGCCGCCTCACAATCGTCTGGGACGGCTGAGATTGAGGCTGGGATTGGTTTTCCACCGCAAAGGAACTGCTGCCAAGCCAGTTATCAACCTCAACGAAGACAGCATCTCCGTCGCCCAGCACGTCGGGGGGCGCTCCTCCAAGCGATTCGGCGCCGGAGTTTCGATCCGCCGCCGCCATGAATGAAGAGGGGGTGAGCGAGTGAGCTCGGGGGAGAGTGGGGTGGCGAGGAAGACGAGGGAGCCGGTCGGCCAGGTTAGTCCTGGTCCGACCGGGCCGACCGACACGCGCGGCTAACGGGCGGCAGGCGAGCGCCGTTAGCCGTTAGCGCGGCTGCCGTCCTGACCGGTGGGCCACATCTGTCAGAAACTCGTTTAAAACGCTTCAATCAGTCATCAACTCGATATGGTAGTTTTTTGTCATGAAATCAGCGTTAAACTGGAGTTTTTGGTCACTTTTCAAAATGTGGTAGTTCTGTGGGACGGTTACGTGAAATATGGTGGTTTTTTGTCAATTACTCCTGAAGAACCATAAAGTACTGCAATTTTTTTTAGAAAAAAAAGATGTACCACCGGCCTTTGCATCTGGATGATGGATGCAGCTATTTTATTAATTATTCATAAAGACCATACAAGGTGATACATCATAAGTCTGAAGCCATCATCTTGGCAACGCCTGTTGCTACTCCTATCCCCTTGATGAAGGTGTGCCGAATGTCCGGGCCTAATACCAAACAAACAACGCACCAAAACCTAACATCTAAAGCCGGATGTCCCATCCAAGCCACTACCTGGACTGGGTCACACACCTGTCCGACACACTCCCAGTGAGCACCGCAGGCTGCAAGGGCCGTCACCTCCATCTTCCATCTATCCATCCTCAGAGCAGAACTGATGCACCAAACTCGCCAGGCCTCTCTACCATCGACACCACCACGATGCCAGACAGCGTCGTCCTCCTGCGCGAGTCCGCCAACCCACATCGGATGCTAGGAGTCCACTGCGCCACGGTGCCGAGATCCGTCGGCGTCGATGCGTATGATGAAACACCGCTCCACCTCCTAATCCAGATCGCCGCTAACGCCCACCCAATGGTGTCCATAGTCACACAGCTCCCAAGGCGGCGCCTTCAAGAAGGGAACGACGCCGAAGGCGCCGTCGCCACCCACCACAGTTAGGGCTTTCACCCAGGAGACAAATGACGCGGTGGAAGTAGAAGTAGATCTGACGAGCGCCTCCATGGAGAAGAAAGCGGCGCCCTCGGGCGTCGCCACCGCCGCCGAAAGGTTGATTAGGGATTTCTCCTGATCTGAATCCTCACCTCCAGCTCCATCCGCATCGAGGATCGGCAAGTCTTGCGACCCAGATCCCTATGGAGAAGCACACCTAGAAGGGGACGGAGGCTACAAGGCGTCCCGATCCAGATCAGGCATCTCCGGGTGAGCCCAACCACCGGTGTCCCGAACGACCGGAAGGATCAGACGGAACAGCCAGGTCCGATCCATGGGCTTACCCCGAATCGCCGCACCGGCTGACCACGCAGAGGCAATCTCCTCCGAACGGCCGGTCGGATCAGGAGGATCCGATCCAGGCGCCTGCCCGAGCGCGACAAGATCCCCGCCTCCACCTTCCTTGGCTGCGTCCAAGGCCTGCCTCACGCCAGCCTCTGGCAGCGACGAGGAATGGAGGAGACGCGGGGAAGCCTAGCAGCGGCGGCGCGAGATCGCCTCCGTGTCGCCCTAGCGGGGCGGCGCACGGGAGTGGGGAAGGGGAAACGTACTTTTCACGATGTGCCATAGAGTACTGCATGATACGTAAGATAGTATTATCTGTGAGAGCCTAGATCTTGTTGCAACATTTACAATAGTATTAGGGCGCCGCTACGCATCTTCTGGCGGATGTATTAGAAACATCCGCCGGATGGAGTATCGTTGGATGAGCGCCTTGACAGCCGTCTGATCTAACCGTCGCACGCGCGTGACCACCTCCCTACTTCCTGCAACAGCCGCTCAGTTTCGGAAACAGAATCCCCTCACCGTTGTCCTGCCACAGCTCTGCCCAGCGTAGCGGCAGTCGCCACCACCGCCAAATCGCTACCGCCGGCGCGCCGGGGAACTAGTCCTTGTCGTGCTCGCCAGAGTTGCTGCTCCTCCTCCGTCTCAGCCCTGCGAGCAGCCGCTAGCTCCAATCGAGCACGACAGTGGCCACCTCCCATGCCCGACGCTTCTTTGGCGTTTTCTGCAACTGGAGCTATGTTTCTGAAACATGCCTCATGTTGCAATGTCTGACCACTCACTCTCTAACTTCGGGCGCTTGTGCGGCGCTGCAACTCGGGCTATGTTTCTGAAACAAGACCCTTGTTGCAGAAAAAAAACCTTCACAATAGAAACATTTCTTTTCTTTCTGAAACAAAAGATATATTGCAGAAATCTTTTGAAACAAGACCCCAGTTGCAGAAAAAAAAACTTCACCGCCAAATCATTTTTTCTTTCTTTCTGAAACTAGTCCTGTGTATTAGAAATCAACTGAAACAATACCCTTATTGCAAGAAAACAACTCTTCGCGCGGGACTGCCTTGTGGCCAGCGTGGCTGCTTGATCAGGATTGATCTAACGGCTACCCAAGCGGCGGCTCGCGCGCGCATCAGGCGGTTGAAGGTAAGATTTTCCCATAGTATTATCTGTGAGCGGATCATATCACAAAAAAGTTCTATAGAAGATCCCAACCCTAACAATCAGATAGAGTCTGCCCCCTGCTTGGCTTTCGAGGATTTTGTGCTCTTTTTGTTGCCTTGATGTGTTTGTTGGAGAGTCTATTTGGTGTCCGTCCTTTTGTCGTTGGATTGGGGCCTTGAAACTTTTGTGTCTGCTTTGGACCTGATTTTTTCCTAATTAATTGGATGAAGACAGAACTATTGTTGGTTGCTTGGTACCTTGACCAAAGTTTAACCCCACTGTACATGTGTACGGCTTTGTGGGCTCACAAAAGAATTGGCTTTTTTTTCCTAAGCGGAGGCAAAAGATTTGCCTCATCCACTAATTAAGCAGAAGAGAATTGCTCGATTAATTAACGGAAACCAGGCGAAAACCGTCACAAACCGCTTAAGTGCACACTTCGATATCCCACACACACCTTTAGAAAGAGTGCCTCGTCGAGCTAGCACACAGGCGTCATCGTCATCAATTCTCCCCCAACAGACGACATCGCCATCTCTAATCCTCGAGCAAGCGACTCCGACTTTGCCGTGGACGAACATCGACCCAACTCTCACTGCAGAGACTGTATAGAAGCACATGAAGATCCATGCTAGAACTCAGCCACCCGCGTCGAGGGCAGCACAGCTCCGACTCTAAAGAGAAGATCCGAAGGAGAACCATACAAGATTGGCGCCGTGGAAGACTAGCGAACGGACTACCTACTGCCTGTCATCGTTGCCACAGGGCCACAGCTCTGACTTCGCGACAACAAACAAATCGAGGTAATCCCACGAGCACGTTAGAGAAGAGTCGACAACCACTGCAATGCCACCGACTTCACTTGCTCCATCATCGTTGCCACATAAGTGCTAGAGCTTGAATTGAAGCATGAAGGGAAGTGCTGATCAATGGGAGCGATCTTGTAAAGTTTCCTAAGACTAAGCGCCTCTTCGATCCAGCCCGCACAAAAAAACGCCTCTTTGATCCATAGGAAAAATAGAGGACGATCATAGGAATAGCACATTTTCCTATGGCAGCACTATTCATTTGTTTGATTCGAAGAAATGGATCATAGAAAATATAGATGGTATTTTTCTGACCCCAAGCCATACGCGCGCGTGTGGTTTGTGTCCGAGAAAGGGTTTTCCCCCGTTTTGTATTACAAAGCAACCACCACGATACAGCCAACGATAGGTGCTGGGGCGAAAGCAGCACAGTCACGCTCAAAAAAACGGAAAAAAAAACAAAAAATAAATAAATGTCAAGAACGGCGGATCAACAAAAAACGAAGAAGTCTCGCGACCGTTGCGCGCACCGGAGAACTCCCTGTTGCCCCGTTTGCCGTCTTCGTGTTGCAGTCTGCTTGCTATCCAGTAGAAGAACCTCAATCGATGCCGCATGCATCGCTAGCCCGCGGTAGGTCAGATTTGACTCCACCGGACCGCAACAACTTCGGTCGCGAGGGGCTGCTTTTACCAACGTGTGCCCGTTGCCAACCGGTGGGTGTACTAGTTTCAGATGGAGGACTGTCTGTCCGCTCCAGCGAAAACTGTTCTTCACTCCCAGCACACGATTCCAGATTCCTGGAATAAAAAAGGAGACCGACTCTTATCTTATCTGTCGCCAAAAGAAAAGGAAAAAGAAAGACTTACCTTATCCACTTCCATTAAACTAGAGTTGTTCATCGCACTGTTGGATAGATTTCAGATCACATTCAAGTTTGTATTGCAAAATATCACTTTCGTGCGTGTATGCATCTTAATTTACCTCCTGGCCTACCCACCTACCTGGCTGGATGGATGGCTTCGCTCTTTCCACTGCTAAAATTGCATCAAGCGTATCTTAAGTGCTCATCCTTTTGTGTGCAGTAAACAAGCGTATCTTAAGTACAGAGTGCACAGCTTTGTTTGTGTTGCAATCCGTATCATGGTATCTTGGGATCCTATCTGAAGAGAATTAGTACGACTGATGATAAGCTAGATCTTGCAATGTTTACAATAGTATTTTCAAGGCGCAATCCCGCAAGCGTTTTTCTTTAGAGCATCCCACTACAATTATGTCAGCTTCGGGGTGAAAACCTAGGCCTGACCCATTGGTCATACCTGGCAATGACGATGTTTTAACATCATTATCTTGTTGAAGGCATTGCTCGGATATGTTCGGATGGTTCTTCAGGATGAAAATCTAGACTCTGGCCTTTGTGGTTGGATCCGGTGACGATGGCGCTCGAGCGTCGCTACCTTCTTGAAGGCATTGCTGTTGAAGAACCTCGTTGTCCTTGTGGCGTCATGAGATGGTTGGTGCGGATATGGTCATTGTTGTAGTATGTTGATCGCAGATTTGATCACTTTGAAATTTTTTCTTTTTACTCGCTTAGGCATAGCATTGGTCTTGTATAATTTTGCTATTTGCCGGCGTTTTCTTTTTGCGTTTGTTGGTGTTGACTGTGTGCATCCTAACTATGCAGAGGCCGAATGTGTGCTCGTTATGTTTGTATCCACTTGATGCTCCATTTTAAGCCAATAAAAGCCATCCTTTATCGAAAAAACCAATTCTGTGAGCGGATCATAAGTCCTACCCAAGATCCTAATCCTAACAATCTGACAGTCTAGCCCTTTTCTTGGCTTGGAGCCTCCATACCCCAAACATTCGGGTGCTTAAACTTTGCAGAATTCAGAAGAACAATAGATTCTTCGGAATGTCATCTATTCATAAATGGAGACCAAAAGCACTGGGGCATGACCAACAAAACGTCTCCTTCTCTTAGCAAAACCACTTGAGATGATTGATGTCTTCAGAGAGGGCGCAACAAGGAGCATGCCTTTTCATAAGAGTTTTTTTTCCAGGGCATGCCTTTTCTTAGTCTAACGATGATATTTTGGCTTCCCCTAGTTGCATATCTTCAGGTTAAATTTTAGTCACCACAAGATTCTTTAGGCGTGCAAAGATAAATTGTTCAAGACAATAATATTAAAGCGATACCCAACGTATAGCATGTTTTATCGTCGTCTTTAGATGATGTAACATGTAAGTGGAGGCTAAGAAAAAAAGGTGCCGTCTCAACCATCACATACTGCCCTTTTAAGCGAATAGTTTGTTATGATCCATTGTCACATCG
>NC_041382.1:707196513-707201212 GCF_002162155.2 Triticum dicoccoides | reverse complement strand
CATACATCATAGCTCCGTCATTGAGACCAACGTAATATAAGTTATATATCATTAAAAACTTCAAATCGCATACTTTCCAATGGTATAATTTTAAGACTATACAACTCATCTTATGTTGGTCAGATTATAGATTTAGAGATAAGAGCCTTATAAACCGGAAAGGAGGTACAGTAGTACTATCTCAGGACCCTGTCTAACAAGAACTATAAAGTACGAGTGATGATAGCCTAGGTCTTGCAGTGTGTACTTACGGTAGTATTTTCAAGGCGCAATCCTGCAAGGGGATCATATAACAAAAACAGTCCTACCCAAGATACTAATCCTAACAGTCTGTCAGTCTAGCACACTGTCTATCTTGGAGCCTCCAGACCCCCAAACATTCGGGTTCTTAAACTTTGCAGAAGTGGGAAGGACAATAAATTCTTCAGAATGTCATCTAATCATAAATGGAGACCACAAGCACTGGGGCATGAGCAATAGAATGTCTCCTCCTAGCAAAACCACTTAAGATGATTGATGTCTTGAAAGAGAGAAGGGACAACAAGGAGCATGTCTGTTCTTAGGCCTTTTTCCTTTCTTTCCGGGGCAAGCCTTCTGTTGGTTAAGAGATCATATTTTAGCTTCTATTAGGCGTATCCGTTGCACCAGATATCATCCCCTAATCCAAGGTCGTGTTAAATCAGCGACAATTAATATGGATGGACTAGTTAAATTATAATCACCACAAAATTTTATAGGCGTGTAAATATTATCTGCTAAAGCATGTTTTATGGTCATCTTTAGATGATGTAACATTTGAGTGGAGGCTAAGAAAAAAAGTGTCGTCTCAACCATCACATACTGCCCTTTTAAGCGCATAGGTGTTTGTTATGATCCATTGTCACATCGATCCGACAGCTGATTATCATGTGACTTGTACTCAACAGGGGTTTGTTGCCTGATATATCCGGACATCCCCCCCTTTCCATCTTAATCATCCACTAGGCGCACTTTTGAAGATTAAGTAGTATCGTGCACTCCTAAGCAGCAGCTTCAACATGCAGGATGCATTTCTTAGAGGCTTCTTAGAGGAATATACTAGGTACAATGCATATGCAGACACTCCTACCTGCTTCAGATAATCATCACCCTGATACAAGACATCTGAAAAAAGCGCAATCGAATCAATTCACTCAAGAACAGCACATTTCTTTTCAGAATTGGCCAAATGGATTCATGGAAAGCAAAGGTATTCACAGTTTCAAATAAGCCTAATCGATGATGCCGATTACTCCTTAGGAGTAATTATAGTTACTATTTTACAAATGTACAAAGCTGCTAAGATGTAGTGGCAACACCTTGATCACCACCCACCTGCATACCAGGGTCCTAAATTCAGAAATGCTATGCATTTCCAGCTCGGCGGTAAGAAGAACTGCTACTGATGATGAGATAAACAAAGGAAGGTAATTAAGAGAAGCAGCCGAGATATTTGACCAAACAGAAGGCTCATCGATTGGTTGACTGGTTCCTCTGCTACTAGTCGTCTTCTAGCTCTCGCCCAGATCTGTGGAGATCGAGCGCGCGCGCGGGCCGCTACGGCAAGAAGGGCGGCATCTCGCCGTACTGGGCCGGAGGCTTCCAGGTCGCCACGGCTGGGTCGGGGCGCGCGCCGCAGCGCTGGCACCGCTGGGCAGCCGGCAGCTGGACGGCGAGGATCCGGCGGCAGGAGGGGCAGGAAGAGTGGCCGCGCAGCCACTTGTCGACGCAGGCGGCGTGGAAGGCGTGGCCGCACTGGGGCAGCACGCGCATGGCCTCGCCGTCCTCGAACTCGGCGAGGCAGATGGCGCACTCCGGCGCCGCGGCGGCCTCCTCTGCCTCCTTGCCCTTGCCCTTGCCGGCGTCGGCGGAGACGTAGGCGACGGTGGGGATGGCGCGGAGCACCGACTTCTTGACGCCCCGGTTGGCGGCGGCGCGCGCCCTGGCTTCCGCGCCGCCGCACGCGCACCAGCGGGCGACGAGGCCGATGCCGAGGACGGTGATGAGCGCGCAGAGCAGCGAGGCGAGGATGATGACGATGTCCCTGTCGTCGGCGATGATCCGGGCGCCCGGCGTGGACAGGCCCGCCGCCTCCTGCAGGAGCCTCCGGGCCGCCATGGGTGACTCCATCGTCCTGTCCGTGTCTGTCCTGGTGCTGGTGGGATGGGTCGGGAGTGAGACGGGGTAGCTGGATGCGTTGCGGGGAGGAAGGTGACAAGTGTGCGCTGGAAGCTAGTGAGCGTAGCCCGGAGCGAGTGGGCTCTGGTCCGGATTTTATAGGAGGCGTTGGTGGCTTTTTTTCTCTGTGGCGCGGATAAAGCCGCGCGGTGTTTCCGGGCGTGGAGGATAACCGGGGGTGGTCGGCCGAGACGGTGGGCGGGCGCTCGTCGCCGGAATCCGGTGCTGTGCGCCGGAGGAAGTATGTGGTGGTACGTACTAGTGGCGTGTGCGCAAGATCATTATGGTGATAGCGATTTCGTTGCTGCACTCTTCTTGGTGTTCAGCTTAAACCAAATGCTGATGTGTTTCTTATCCGTTTTTCGTGTTCCGAGATGAGAGGGAAAAGAGAAAAGGGAGTCAACAAATGCTAAGTATAGTAGTGATATAAGAGTATTTCTATCCATGGCACATGAGAGGGTAGAAGACAAGAGACAGTGAAGGAACTAACAATGATGATATACATATTAGCAATTAAATAAAGAATGCATACTTAGTACACCCTCCGAATTTTAAAGAAGGGCGTGTGTGTTTTTTTTTGTCGCGGGGGAAAGGCGAAAGAAATAATTAAAAATGCCCGATTTACCCCTAATCACAACCGCAGGTCAAAAGTAAACTCACGTAAATTATGACAGTGTGGGCCTCCTTCTTTCTGTAACCGACACCACACACGGATGCATGCAAGAAAAGCATTAATATTGTGGCCATGCATGCAAACGACTACATGCCCACACCCAAGGCATGTAGCTTCCCTCTTTCATAGTGGGGGAGGGGGTATTTTCAACACGAGACAACACGTTTCGAGTTGGCACTATTTATCACCAAAAAGCGGGGAGGGGAACATCTGCACCATTTTTTAGAAAATGGGGGGAGTGCGTAAGAGTGAATAAATAACAGTTAGGGAAAATGGGACATGGGGAACCAGGAATATGCATTCAACACGATGGCCTCGGGGTCAGAGTTAGGCAGGGGTGTCTACACCACCGACGGTAACAGCTATAGCTCAAAACAAAACATGGTCAAGCTCAAACCTGGAGTTGGCGGTGGAGCTCCTGGCATGGCGAGGAGGTAGACATGCAATAGCGTGACGAAAAGGAGGACATGTTGTCTCGCGTTCCTATCTACTCTCGCAGTGCCATGCCTCCTCCCACAACCCCATCGCCTCCTCTCGTATCATCCTCTCCTCCATTGTCGGGCCCGTGGCGGAAATGGGGCGATGGTAGGCCCGGATCCCATGCTGCCGACGTGACAATGACTTCGCACCATAGGAAACCGGTTAGTCGGACCTATCACTGGATGCTGTGATGGCCGAAAGTTGACCGGCAAAACAATGATGAGAGGGTGGATAGATAAATATCCACACATGTGATCTCTCTCTCTCTCCCTCTCTCTCTCTCTCACACACACATGTAGAGATCAAACCACCATAGAAGATCACAAATTTCTAGTGGCCCATCATGAGACCACTAAAAAATATCGTAAGTTTTTCGTGGATCGGGGTTTGAACCGTTTGAAATGTTGAATCACTATTGGTGATGCACCTAAAAAACACTCAAGATGCATCTTTAGAAAATGATTAGTATCCAACTATTACAAACTAACGCTCATTCCAAAGAATATGAACAATTGCGGCTTGAGATGTACAAGATCTCTTGTTGTCCGCAATAAAAATGCGAGAGATATGCTCACATGTGAGGTAGTTGTCCAATTTTGGCACCACTCTGGCATATTTCTTGATAGCACACGAGATGGAGGGGTAACTCAGGAAATTCCTATCGTCCGCCAGATGTACTAGTGTATATGACCTGTTTATAGTAATTACATAATTCTACATGCAATGCCCTTATTTGTTCCTCATCCTGCACGCAAACATGCATATGTAAGCATGATGAACTGCCCACGAGCTTCGAGTGCGACCGCCAAGCGAATAGTGTTGGCTCGGGTGGGCATTCTATGTTTCCCGGAACTAGGGAGGCCTGGAACCTCTCCCATCCGGTATTAGCCTCCCTAATCTTCAGCTACGTGAAACTAATGGTTGTAGTGCTTTTTGTTGTGTGTTCATTACACATGGCAACACTTCAAACCTACATTAGGTAGGTAGTGAGGCCTGTGGAGTTTATGTCCAGTTTTCGTTTAAGTGGTGTAGCTTTATAAGATTTTTCGGTTTGGTTTTCCTTACAAACCATATCAATTCTCTTCTCACATGGGAGGGCCCCTGGTTTCAAACATGTCGTGGACAGAGAACAAAGCTAATATTAAAATCTTGACGACATAAACCCCTAGATGTATGCTCGTGATAGAAGTTTCAACCGTCTCACCTATATTTTTACATGAACAAATCAAATTGATCAACTCCAAGTCCGGTGGAGGAGCTAGCCGAAAATCACTGGGGGGCGAAACACAAATCATCAATGTTTGGGGGGTGCTAAAAAAGTTCCAATCGAAGCCCTCCTTAATAGTTTTC
>NC_041382.1:707133868-707196115 GCF_002162155.2 Triticum dicoccoides | reverse complement strand
TCAACATAGCTCTGCCACTGTCCAAGTCCATTGCGACAAGAAAAATAAACTAAGCAAGTGAGCCTAACTCACTTGGTTTGAAAGGGCGTGTCTTTTTTTGTTGCGAAGGTGATGAGCGCGCAGATCAGCGAAGCAACGATGATGCAGATGTCCTTTTCGTCGACGATGATCCAGGCGCCTGGCGTGGACACGCCCTCCATCGCCGCCTGCAGGAGCCTCCTGGTCGTCCTTACCATGGGTGGCTGTTGCAACTGCGCTGTCATCTCTGTGTCTGTCCTGGTGGTGTGGGGTGAGTTGGGAGTGAGGCGGAGACTGGGGTAGCTGGATGTGTTGCGGGGATGATGTGACAAGTGTGTGCTAGAAGCTAGTGAGTGATATGTCTCCAACCTATCTATAATTTTTGATTGTTTCATGCTATTATATTATCTGTTTTGGATGTTTTATATGCATTAATATGCTATTTTATATTATTTTTAGGACTAACCTATTAACCTAGAGCCCAGTGCCAGTTTTTGTTTTTTCCTTGTTTTAGAGTTTCGCAGAAAAGGAATACCAAACGGAGTGAAACTTTCACGATGATTTTTCTTGGACCAGAAGACATCCAGAGGACTTGGAGTGCAAGTCAGGGAAGCCACGAGGCAGCCACAATGACGGAGGGCGCGCCCCCACCCTTGTGGGCCTCTCGTGACTCCACCGACCTATTTCTTCCGCCTACATATTCTCAACTATCCCGAAACCAATGAGGAGAGCCACAAAAACACTTTTCCACCGATGCAACCTTCTGTACCCGTGAGATCTCATCTAGGGGCCTTTTCTGGCGTCCTACTGGAGGGGGATTCGATCACGGAGGGCTTCTACATCAACACCATTGCCTCTCCGCTGAAGCGTGAGTAGTTTACCTCAGACCTACGGGTCCATAGCTAGTAGCTAGATGGCTTCTTCTCTCTCTTTGATTCTCAATACTATGTTCTCCTCGATGTTCTTGGAGATCTATTCGATGTAATACTTTTTGCGGTGTGTTTGCCGAGATCCGATGAATTGTGGATTTATGATCAGCTTATCTATGAATATTATTTGAATCTTCTTTGAATTCTTATATGCATGATTTGATATCTTTGCAAGTCTCTTCGAACTATCAGTTTGGTTTGGCCAAATAGATTGGTTTTTCTTGCAATGGAAGAAGTGCTTAGCTTTGGGTTCAATCTTGCGGTGCTTGATCCCAGTGACAGAAGGGGAACCGACATGTATTGAATTGTTGCCATCGAGGATAACAAGATGGGGTTTTCATCATATTGCTTGAGTTTATCCCGCTGCATCATGTCATCTTACTTAATGCGTTACTTTGTTCTATGAACTTAATACTCTAGATGCAGGCAGGAGCCGGTCGATGTGTGGAGTAATAGTAGTAGATGTAGGCAGGAGTCGGTCTACTTGACACATACGTGATGCCTATATTCATGATCATTGCCTTAGATATCGTCATAACTTTGTGCTTTTCTATCAATTGCTCGGCAGTAATTTGTTCACCCACCGTAATATTTTCTATCTTGAGAAAAGCCTCTAGTGAAACCTATGGCCCCCGGGTTTATTTTCCATCATATAAGTTTCCGATCTACAATTCTAGTTTCCTATTTACTTTCTTTTGCAATCTTTTACTTTCCGTTCCATAAACCAAAAATACCAAAAATATTACTTTACCGTTTATCCATCTCTATCAGATCTCACTTTGCGAATAACCGTGAAGGGATTGACAACCTCTTTGTCGCGTTGGTTGCAAGTTGGTGTTTGTTTGTGCAGGTATTCGGTGGCTTGTTGCGTTGTCTCAAGGGAAAACTTACGCTACTTTGCTGCATCACCTTTCCCTCTTCGAGGGAAAAACCAATGCAAGCTCAAGAGGTAGCAGTCGTCAAGTGAGTAGTGTTGGCACGGGTGGGCATTCCGTGTTTCCCGGAACTGGGGAGGCCTAGAATATCTCCCATCCGTTCTTAGCCTCCCTAATTTTCAGCTATGTGGAATTGATGGTTGTAGTGCTTTTGTTGTATATTATACATGGCAACACTTCAAACCTACAGTAGCTAGGTAGTGAGGCATGTGGAGTTTAAGTCCGGTGAGGCATGTGGAGTTTAAGTCCGGTTTACTTTAAGTGATGTAGCTTTATAATATTTTTTAGTTTGGTTTTCCTTACAAACCATATCAATTCTCTTATCATGGGGGACGACCCCCGGTTTCAAACATGTGGTGGACAGAGAACAAAGCTAATATTAAAATCTTGATGACATAATCCCCTAGATGTATGTTCATGGTAGAAGTAACCTAGGTATGGAACTACATTCAGTCGTGTCACCTATATTTTTACATCAACAAATCAAGTCTATCAACTCCAAGTCCAATGGCGGAGCTAGCCGAAAATCACTAGGAGGCGAAACACAAGTCATCGGTGTTTGGGAGGGGGTAATGCTAAAAAGTTCCAATCTAATCCCTCCTTAAAAAAATTCCTTCAGGAATTGATTCAAGGCTGGGGGGCACCCCCCCTGTCTCAACATAGCTCTGCCACTGTCCAAGTCCATTGTGACAAGAAAAATAAACTAAGCAAGTAAGCCTAACTCGCTTGGTTTGAAAGGGCATGAATTTTTTGTTGTGAATGTGATGATCGTGGAGAGCAGCGAGGCGGGGATGATGACGATATTCCTGTCGTCGGCGATGATCCGGGCGCCCGGTGCGGACACGCCCTCCACCGCCGCATGCAGGAGCCTCCTGGCCGCCATCGCCATGGGTGGCTGCTGCAACTGCGTCGTCATGTTTGTGCCTGTCCTGGTGGGGTGGGATGGGTTGGGAGTGAGACGGAGACACGGGTAGCTAGATGTGTTGCGGGGAGGAAGGTGACAAGTGTGTGTTGGAAGCTAGTGAGCGTAGCCCGGAGCGAGTGGCCTCCGGATTTTATAGAAGGCCTTGGTGGCTTTTTTTCTCTATGGCGCGGATAAAGCCGCACGGTGTTTCCAGGCGTGGTGGATAACCGGGGGGTGTCGACCGAGATGGTGGGCGGGCGCTTGTTGCCGGAATCCGGTGCGCCGGAGGAAGTGTGTGGTGCTAGTGGTGCGTGCGCAAGATCATTAAGGTGATAGTGATTTTGTTGTTGCACTCTTCTCCGTGTTTAGCTTAAACCAAATGTAGATGTGCTTCTTATCCGTTTTTTGTGTTCTGTCTAGATGAGATGAGAGGGAAAAGAGAAAAGGGAGTCAGAAAGTGCTAGCTATAGTGGTGATATACTTCTACCCATGGCACATGACAGGGTAGAAGATAAGAGAGAGGTGAAACGTGCTAAGTATTTCTACAATATATGTACTCCCTTCGTAAAGAAATATAAGAGCGTTTAGATAGTACTTCCAAATTTATGAGTACAATGTCCATCCCTTGGAAGGATGGCACATTGTTCGGGTTGTTAGCAAAATTGAAGATTTAGGTAAAGGAATAAAAATAAGTCATAATTTCAGCAATTGAGCTATTCTCGCTTGAAAAATTAAGCAATAACATTGAAGACATAATAGTAAGTGCAGGAACTAACAATGAAGTTGTACATATTAGCAATTAACAATTAATGCATATATAGTACACCCTCTGAATTTGAAAGAAGGGCGTGTTTTTTTGTCGCGGGGGGAAAGACGAAAGAAATAGTCAAACCATGCCCGATTTACCCCTAATCTCAACCACAGGTCAAAACTAAACTCGCATAAATCACGACAGATGTGGGCCTCCTTATTTCTGTAACCGACACCACACACAAATGCATGTGATAAAGGTATTAATCTTGCGGCCATGCATGCAAACGACTACATGCCCACACCCAAGGCATGTAGGCTCCCCTTTCATATGTGATTTGGATCTTCAAGGGGGTGGATATTTCCAACACGAAATAGCGCGTTTCAATTTGGCACTATCTATCACCAAAAAGGGGGGAGCAGATCATCTACACCATTTTTTAGAAAATGGGGAGAGTATGTAAGAGTGAATAAATAACAATTAGGGCAAATGGGACAAGGGGAACCAAGAATATACGTTCAACACGATGGCTCGGGGTCAGGGTCAGGCAGGGGTGTCCACACCACCGACGGTCACAGCTATAGCTCAAAACGAGACATGGCCAAGATCAAACCTGGAGTTGGCGGTGGAGCTCCTGGCATGGCGAGGAGGTAGACATGCAATAGCATGACGAAAAGAAGGACATGTTGTCTCGCGTTGCTATCTACTCTCGCAGTACCATGCCTCCTCCCACAACCCCATCGCCTCCTCTCGTATCATCCTCTCCTTCATTGTCGAGCCTGTGGCGAAAATGGGGCGATGGTAGGCCCAGATCCCGTGTTGCCGCCATGACCACATGAGTTCGCACGATAGGAAACCAGTTTGTTGGACCTATCACTGGATGTTGTGATGGTCGAAAGTTGATCGGCAGAACAATGATGAGTAGGTGGATAGATCAATATCCACACATGGGCTCTCTCTCACACACACATGTAGAGATCAAACCACCATAGAAGATCACAAACTCATAGTGGCCCATCCTGAGACCACTAGAAAATATTGTAAGCTTTTCATGGATCGAGGTTTGAACCGATTGAAACGTTGAATCACTATTGGCGGTGCACTAAAAAACATGGAATATGCATCTTTAGAAGAGGATTAGTATCCAACTATTACAAATTACACTCATTTCAAAGAATATGAACAATCGTGGCTTGAGATGTACAAGAACTCTTGTTGTCCGCGAATAGAACTGCTAGAGATATGCTCACATGTGAGGTAGTTGTCCCATTTTGACACCACTCTGGCATATTTCTTCATAGCACACGAGATGGAGGGGTAACTCGAGCAATTCCTATGGTTCGCCAGATGTACTAGTGTATATGGCTCATTTATAGTAATGACATAATTCTACGTGCAATGGCCTTATTTGTTCCTCATTCTACACGCAAATATCATATGTAAGCATGATGAACTGCACACGAGCTTCGTGTGCGACCATCAAATGAGTAGTGTTGGCTCGGGGTGTGCATTCCGTGTTTCCTGGAACCGGGGAGGCCGAAAACCTTTCCTATCCAGTCTTATCCTCCCTAATTTTCAGCTGATGGTTGTAGTGCTTTTTGTTGTGTGTTCATTACACATGGCAACACTTCAAACCTACATTAGGTAGGTAGTGAGGCATGTGGAGTTTACGTCCATTTTTCCTTTAAGTGGTGTAGCTTTATAAGATTTTTCAGTTTGGTTTTCCTTACAAACCATATCAATTATCTTCTCGCGGGGGAGGGCCCCGGTTAACATGTGGTGGACAGTGAACAAAGCTAATATTAAAATCTTGACGACATAAACCCCTAGATGTATGTTCATGGTAGAAGTAACCTAGGTATGAAACTGCATTAAGATGTGTCACCTATATTTTTACAACAAATAAAGTCGATCAACTTCATGTTGAGTGGCGGAGCTAGCCGAAAATCACTGGAGGGTGAAACACAAATCATCAGTGTTTGGGGGGGGGGGACAAATGCTAAAAATGTTCCAATCTAAGCCCTCCTTAATTTTTTTCCTTCAGGAATCGATCCAAGGTAGGGTGGCAGCGCCCCCCCCCCCCCGGTTCAACATAGCTCTGCCACTGTCCAAGTCCAATCCGACAAGAAAAATAAACTAAGCAAGTGATCCTAACTCACTTGGTTTGAAAGGGCGTGAATTTTTTGTTGCGAGGGCCAAGAGCGAAAGAAATAATCGAAACATGCCCAGTTTAACCCTAATCAACCACAATTTCAAAACTAAACTCGCCTAAATCATGGCAATGTGGGACTCCTAGTTTCAGTAACCGATGCTACACATTGATGCATGCAAGGCATGTGTTAATGTTGAGGCCAGACAAGCAAACGACTGCATTCCTGCACACAAGGCATGCATCCTCCATCTCTCACGTGTGATTGAGTTCTTGAGGAGGGATGTTTTCACCGTGGAACAACACTTTTTGATTTGGCACTATTTTCATGGAGAAGAGGGGATATATATGTCATTTTTATTAGAAAATGGAGGGAGTACGTAACAATGAATGGATAACATTGAAGCGAAATTGGGTAGGGGAAGCGGGAATATACATTAGGCGTGAAGGCCTCGGAATCGGGGTGGCCGCATCACTAATGACCATGGTCGCCTCCTCATCCTATGGCTCAAATCAAGACATGGTCAAGCTAAAACCTAGAGGTAGCGGTGGAGCTCAGAGTTGGAAGGCGATGAGGGAGCACGCGTGGCTAGATGTGGACTGGAGTGCAGAAGGAGAAGTGAATGAGGTTTTGGGGAACATGGTAATTTCAAAAAAATTCCTACGCACACGCAAGATCATGGTGATGCATAGCAACGAGAGGGGAGAGTGCGATCTATGTACCCTTGTAGATCGACAGCGGAAGCGTTAGAACAACGCGGTTGATGTAGTCGTACGTCTTCACGGCCTGACCGATCAAGCACCGAAACTACGGCACCTCCGAGTTTGAGCACACGTTCAGCTCGATGACGATCCCCGGACTCTGATCCAGCAAAGTGTCGGGGAAGAGTTCCGTCATCACGACGGCATGGTGACGATCTTGATGTACTACCGTCGCAGGGCTTCGCCTAAGCACCGCTACAATATTATCGAGGATTATGGTGGAAGGGGGCACCGCACACGGCTAAGAATATGATCACGTGGATCAACTTGTGTATCTAGGGGTGCCCCCTGCCCCCGTATATAAAGGAGCAAGGGGAGGTGGCCGGTCGGCCCTATGGCGAGCCAAGGAGGAGTCCTCCTTCTAGTAGGAGTAGGACTCCTACTAGGAGGGGGAAGGAAGTGGGGAGGGAGAAGGAAAGGGGGGCGCCGCCCCCCCTCTCCTAGTCCAATTCGGACCAGGGGGGAGGAGGCGCGCGGCCCACCCTGGCTGCCCTTCTCTCTCTCCACTAAGGCCCATATGGCCCATTACTTCTCCCGGTAGGGTTCCGGTAACCCTCCGGCTCTCCGGTTTTCTCCGAAATCACCCGGAACACTTCCGGTGTCCGAATATAGCCGTCCAATATATCAATATTTATGTCTCTACCATTTCGAGACTCCTCGTTATGTCCATGATCACATCCGGGACTCTGAACTAACTTCGGTACATCAAAACTCATAAACTCATAATCTAACTGTCATCGAAACCTTAAGCGTGCGGACCCTACGGGTTCGAGAACAATGTAGACATGACCGAGACACGTCTCCGGCCAATAATCAATAGCGGAACCTGGATGCTCATATTGGCTCCTACATATTCTACGAAGATCTTTATCGGTCAGACCGCATAACAACATACGTTGTTCCCTTTGTCATCGGTATGTTAGCTGTCACATCCCTAGTTCTGGTATGGTCCTAGGCTTGCTTTGTGCATCATATTTAAATTTCAAATGAAATTGAAATGGGGATGTTTCAAACCCTAGCACCAAAGCAAATTCAAATAGGTTCAACTTTAAAATGGATTTTCAATGAACCCAAAGTGCTATTCAAAAATGTTCATGCTCTTTGGATAATGTTGGGAACAACAACCAGAGGTGATGCACATTTTTACTACACATTTTGGATTTTTGAATCAATGCATAAATATTTGATTTGGAGCTATTTAAATTATATAAATATTTTAATGGCTCCAAAAATGTTGGGAATTGGTGAGGGCCTCTAGAATATTATATCTAGATGCCACAATTATTTTCAGCATTTATGGAAATGTTTTAACATTTCTTTTAGATACAAAACAAATGTCAGAAAATAGAAAAACGAAAACAAAATAAAAGAGAGAGAGGGAATCGTACCTGGCCTCACCTGGCAGCCCACCTGCTCTGGCCCAACAAGCCGGCCCAGCTAACTGGCCACACCAGTCGTCACCTTCCTCGTGCCAGGAGGCAGGGGCGCGTGCTCGCCGCGCGCCGGCCACCTCCTGCCTCCCTGCATGTCTCCCCGTCGCCCTGAGGACGCCACGCGATCCCCCGACTCTCTCTCGCTCTCTCTCGTCCCCATCCTCTCCCCTGGCTCTCCCCCTTCTTTGCCCGCTTCCGAACGGAGCCCGTCACCGCCATTCGCCATAGCCGCAGCCACCGCCTCCCTCTCGCCTCCCCGACGTGCCCCAGGGATTCGCCTCGTCACCTTCGTCCTCATCGTCGAGCCACACATCGCCAGGAGCTCTGCTTCGCCATCAATTCCATCGTCTTCAACCTCTCGACTGCCGTGGATCTCCGTTGCCACTCGCCGTCGTCAGCGCGTTCTCGAGCCCGCTGAGCTGCTCTTCCGGTCCACTGTGAGCCTCGCGTCGGTTCCCCCTTCTCCCCCTGCCTTCCCGTGCACCGCAGCACTACGCCCGCTCGAGGCCGAACTCTGGCTGCCGCCCTGAGATCCACTCCGACGAGCTCCGGCCTCCCCAGCTCATCCCACATGCTCCACTGGATGCGGATGACGACGGGCTACGCCCCGGTGGTCTCCGCGCGCTCTTCCGCCGCCTGTAGCGCATTCCGGCGAAGCACCGCCGCGCGGTTTGGTCGTCGCCGGCCGAACTCCGGCGACTGCCGACGTGGCACGATCATTAGAACTAATCCCCATCATTAGCCACCTCACCAGCCGCTGACAGTGGGCCCTAGAGTCAAGTCAAACCCTGGTCAGCGCGGGTTTGACCCGGGGTTAACCCCAGTGTCACTGACATGTGGCCCCCACACGTCAGGTTTGACCTGGTCAGCCCTGCTGACGCCTCTGTGACATCACGCTGACGCAGTAATTGATTTCTGGATTTTAAATAATTCAGAGAATTCCAGAAAATAGTTAAAACTTCTAAAATTCATAGTAATTCAACCGTAACTCCAAATCAAATAAATTATATATGAAAAATTATCAGAAAAATGCAAGGAATCCATTTATGCCAGTTACATGCATGAAAAACCAACTTATACTTGCTGTATAAGTGAAAACGTAATAATGGCATGTTATATACTTAATTTGGGGATTGCATATGAACCCTTGGTTCATATGGACTTCAACCAAATTGATGCTAGATGCATTAGGGCAAATCATAGCATCTTTGAAATGTCATCTTCATGCATCATATTGTTGCATATGGTTGTTTATTGATTGCCGGCACCGTTCCCTCTCGATAGGTTCTACTCCGAAAGGTGTCCCGAGTACCTGTCTGAGGAGCAGTGCTTCTTCGTGGATCTATCAGGCAAGCAACCCCCCTTGAGCATCTCGATAAAATCCCACTCTCTCGCTCCTGCTCCTTTTACTGCATTAGGACAACAACGATTCAAACTGCTACTTCTGCTGCGGTAGTTGAACCCATTCCTTTGCATGACCTGTCATTTCCATAGTAAATAGCTGAAACCCACTAGCATGAGTAGCAGTTGCTTGAGCCTTGATGTGCCTACTCATCCATGCTTGATTTCTTTATGCTAGCTATGCTTAGAGTTGTGTCAGGTTTGATTCATTGGAAATGAATCGGAGTGGTGAACATGTCCTACCGATAAAGGCTAAGTGTGTGAACACGTTTTGGTAAAGGTAGCGATGAGAGGCCATGTAGGAGTACATGGTGGGTTGTCTCATTGGAACCGTCCCTAAGCACTGAGTTCTGTGTATGTTATCCAAGTCCAGTTACTACCACACATTGGGTTCCGGTTATCCGGCCCCTCTCGGCTTATTAATCCGCTTAATCTCTGTCCAGGAGTTGCAACTAGTTTCTGGCGTTTGTAGGTAGTGCTATTTGTCTACCAGGTCGTGTCCGACGGGACGGGCTTGGGACAGACTAGGCACCGTGGCACGGTGTACCAAGTGGCACCCGGATGGTGGGCTTGAGAACCCTGCACACATCGTTTGGGGCCATGAGTGACACCCCGGCCGGATCTCCTTGCGGATGGAACCCGAATAGGCGATAAACCTGGACGAGAGACTTGTGTGGTTAGTCAGGTCATGGCCGACACCCTCGCCCGGCTTCCGCTTGAAGGTTGCCGAGGTACATGACGTGTACATGGCTATAAGTGGCGAGAGCGTGTGTGAAGAAGTACACCCCTGCAGGGTCAACATTATCTATTTGAATAGCCGTTTTCCTCGGATATGGAAACTTGGAGAACTTATGCAGTACATAGACAACTTGAAGTGGATACTCTAAAATACGCAAGATAAGCGTGAGTGCTATGGATGGCCTTCTCGTAGGAAGACGAGAACGGATCCATAGTGGAGTATTGATATGGTGAATATGTGGACTCGTGTGCATCTTCTCACCTCAAAGAAGTTTCTGATACTCATAGTATAGATTAGCCATTGAGTCAAAGCTGGCTTGCTGCTGTTAACTCCACCACCCCATTTGTTGATAATGTTGCATATGTAGATAGTTCTGATGTAAGACTTGCTGAGTACCTTTGTACTCACGTTTGCTTATTTATGTTTTGCATTTGGTTACACTAGTGGCTTCGACGAGTAGCTTGTATCCCAGCTACGATCTTGTACCCTTGGGAGGGTCGTGTTTAGTCAGGCCTCTTAGTCTTTTCCTTTGTAGTTGTCTGTACTCAGACATGTAATGCTTCCGTTGCTTGTATGCCCTGAATGATGGGTCATGAGACCCCTGTTTGTATTGAATGCTATGTGGCTCTTCTGGGCCTTTATCTATACGAGTTTGAGTTATGTTGTGATGCCATGATGTACAGCACATACTTGCATGTTATGCGTACGTGTAACGTGTATTGCTATGTGTGGGATCTGACAACCTAGTTGTTTACCTCTGATAGCCTCTCTTATGGGGAAATGTAGTCTTGTGCTTCCATGTGCCATAGTAGTCCGCTACAGCCCGGTTCACCGGAGTCCTGCTAGCCCAGCACTACTGCTCCGGAACACTCGATTGGCCGGTATGTGATTCACTTCGTTCCTGTGTCTGTTCCTTCGGGGAAATGTCACACGGTGACATCCGGAGTCCTGCCTAGCCTGCTACAGCCCAGGTTCCCGGAGTCCTGTTAGCCCAGTGCTACAGCCCGGATTCATACGCTGTTGACCGACATGCTCGAGGTTGATACATGTATGCATGTCCCTGTAAGTTAGTGCTACTTTGGGTTCACGACTAGTCATGTCGGCCCGGGTTCTCTGTCATATGGATGCTAGCAACACTATCATATACGTGAGCCAAAAAGCGCAAACGGTCCCGGGCCAGGTAAGGTGGCACCCGTGGGAATACCGTGCGTGAGGCCACAAAGTGATATGAAGTGTTACATGCTAGATCGGTGTGACTTAGGATCGGGGTCCCGACATTACTTGCCCGAGCTTCGATCTTCGGTATCTTAACACCTAGTTCAATCTCGTTACCGGCAAGTCTCTTTACTCGTTCCGTAATACATCATCTCGCAACTAACTCATTAGTTGCAATGCTTGCAAGGCTTATGTGATGTGCATTACCGAGAGGGCCCAGAGATACCTCTCCGACAATCGGAGTGACAAATCCTAATCTCGAAATACGCCAACCCAACATTTACCTTTGGAGACACCTGTAGAGCTCCTTTATAATCACCCAGTTACGTTGTGACGTTTGGTAGCACACAAAGTGTTCCTCTGGCAAACGGGAGTTGCATAATCTCATAGTCATAGGAACATGTATAAGTCATGAAGAAAGCAATAGCAACATACTAAACGATCGGGTGCTAAGCTAATGGAATGGATCGTGTCAATCACATCATTCTCCTAATAATGTGATCCCGTTAATCAAATGACAACACATGTCTATGGTTAGGAAACATAACCATCTTTGATTAACGAGCTAGTCAAGTAGAGACATACTAGTGACGTTTAGTTTGTCTATGTATTCACACAAGTATTATGTTTCCGGATAATACAATTCTAGCATGAATAATAAACATTTATCATGATATAAGGAAATAAAATAATAACATTATTATTGTCTCTAGGTCATATTTCCTTCAGTCTCCCACTTGCACTAGAGTCAATAATCTAGATTACACAGTAATGATTCTAACACCCATGGAGCTTTGGTGATGATCATGTTTTGCTCGTGGAAGAGGCTTAGTCAACGGGTCTGCAACATTCAGATCCGTATGTATCTTGCAAATCTCTATGTTTCCCACCTGGACTAGATCCTGGATGGAATTTAAGCGTCTCTTGATGTGCTTGGTTCTCTTGTGAAATATGGATTCCTTTGCCAAGGCAATTGCACCAGTATTGTCACAAAAGATTTTCATTGGACCCGATGCACTAGGTATGACACCTAGATCGGATATGAACTCCTTCATCCAGACTCCTTCGTTTGCTGCTTCCAAAGCAGCTATGTACTCCGCTTCACATGTAGATCCCGCCACAACGCTTTGTTTAGAACTACACCAACTGACAGCTCCACCGTTTAATGTAAACACATATCCGGTTTGCGATTTAGAATCGTCCGGATTAGTGTCAAAGCTTGCATCAACGTAACCATTTACGATGAGCTCTTTGTCACCTCCATATATGAGAAACATATCCTTAGGCCTTTTCAGGTATTTCAGGATGTTCTTGACCGCTATCTAGTGATCCACTCCTGGATTACTTTGGTACCTTCCTGCTAGACTTTATAGCAAGACACACATCAGGTCTGGTACACAGCATTGCATACATGTTAGAGCCTATGGCTGAAGCATAGGGAACATCTTTCATTTTCTCTCTATCTTCTGCATTGGTCGGGCATTGAGTCTTACTCAATTTCACACCTTGTAACACAGGCAAGAATCCTTTCTTTGCTTGATCCATTTTGAACTTTTTCAAAACTTTGTCAAGGTATGTGCTTTGTGAAAGTCCAATTAAGCATCTTGATCTGTCTCTATAGATCTTAATGCCCAATATGTCAGCAGCTTCACCGAGGTCTTTCATTGAAAAACTCTTATTCAAGTATCCCTTTATGCTATCCAGAAATTCTATATCATTTCCGATTAGTAATATGTCATCTACATATAATATCAGAAATGCTACAGAGCTCCCACTCACTTTCTTGTAAATACAGGCTTCTCCAAAAGTCTGTACAAAACCAAATGCTTTGATCACACTATCAAAGCATTTATTCCAACTCCGAGAGGCTTGGACCAGTCCATAAATGGATCGCTGGAGCTTGCACACTTTGTTAGCTCCCTTTGGATCGACAAAACCTTCCGGCTCCATCATATACAACTCTTATTGCAGAAATCCATTCAGGAATGCAGTTTTGACATCCATCTGCCAAATTTCATAATCATAAAATGCAGCAATTGCTAACATGATTCGGACAGACTTAAGCATCACTACGGGTGAGAAGGTCTCATCGTAGTCAATCCTTTGAACTTGTCGAAAACCTTTTGCAACAAGTCGAGCTTTGTAGACAGTAACATTACCGTCAGCTTCAGTCTTCTTCTTAAAGATCCATTTATTCTCAATTGCTTGTCGATCATTGGGCAAGTCAACCAAAGTCCATACTTTGTTCTCATACATGGATCCCATCTCAGATTTCATGGCTTCAAGCCATTTTGCGGAATCTGGGCTCACCATCGCTTCTCCATAGTTCGTAGGTTCATCATGATCTAGTAGCATGACTTCCAGAACAGGATTACCGTACCACTCTGGTGCGGATCTTACTCTGGTTGATCTACGAGGTTCAGTAGTATCTTGTTCTGAAGCTTCATGATCATCATCATTAGCTTCCTCACTAATTGGTGTAGGTGTCACAGAAACTGGTTTCTGTGATGTACTACTTTCCAATAAGGGAGCAGGTACAGTTACCTCATCAAGTTCTACTTTCCTCCCACTCACTTCTTTCGAGAGAAACTCCTTCTCTAGAAAGTTTCCGAATTTAGCAACAGAAGTTTTGCCTTCGGATCTGTGATAGAAGGTGTATCCAATAGTTTCCTTTGGATATCCTATGAAGACACATTTCTCCGATTTGGGTTCGAGCTTATCAGGTTGAAGCTTTTTCACATAAGCATCGCAACCCCAAACTTTCAGAAACGACAACTTTGGTTTCTTGCCAAACCATAGTTCATAAGGCGTCGTCTCAACGGATTTTGATGGTGCCCTATTTAACGTGAATGCGGCCGTCTCTAGAGCATAACCCCAAAACGATAGCGGTAAATCAGTAAGAGACATCATAGATCGCACCATATCAAGTAAAGTACGATTACGACGTTCGGACACACCATTACGTTGTGGTGTTCCGGGTGGCGTGAGTTGCGAAACTATTCCGCATTGTTTCAAATGTACACCAAACTCGTAACTCAAATATTCTCCTCCACGATCAGATCGTAGGAATTTTATTTTCTTGTTACGATGATTTTCCACTTCACTCTAAAATTCTTTGAACTTTTCAAACGTTTCAGACTTATGTTTCATTAAGTAGATATACCCATATCTGCTTAAGTCATCTGTGAAGGTGAGAAAATAACGATATCCGCCACGAGCATCAACATTCATTGGACCACATACATCTGTATGTATGATTTCCAACAAATTTGTTGCTCTCTCCATAGTACCGGAGAACGGTGTTTTTGTCATCTTACCCATAAGGCACGGTTCGCAAGTAGCAAGCGATTCATAATCAAGTGGTTCCAAAAGTCCATCAGTATGGAGTTTCTTCATGCGCTTTACACCGATATGACCCAAACGGCAGTGCCACAAATAAGTTGCACTATCATTATCAACTCTGCATCTTTTGGTTTCAATATTATGAATATGTGTATCACTACTATCGAGATTTAATAAGAATAGACCACTCTTTAAGGGCGCATGACCATAAAAGATATTACTTCATATAAATAGAACAACCATTATTCTCTGATTTAAATCAATAACCGTCTCACATCAAACAAGATCCAGATATAATGTTCATGCTTAACACTGGCACCAAATAACAATTATTTAGGTCTAATACTAATCCCGAAGGTAGATGTAGAGGTAGCGTGCCGACCGCGATCACATCGACTTTGGAACCATTTCCCACGCGCATCGTTACCTCGTCCTTAGCTAATCTTCGCTTAATCCATAGTCCCTGTTTCGAGTTGCAAATGTTAGCAACGGAACCAGTATCAAATACCCAGGTGCTACTGCGAGCATTAGTAAGGTACACATCAATAACATGTATATCACATATACCTTTGTTCACCTTGCCATCCTTCTTATCCGCCAAATACTTGGGGCAGTTCCGCTTCCAGTGACCAGTCTGCTTATAGTAGAAGCACTCAGTTTCAGGCTTAGGTCCAGGTTTGGGTTTCTTCTCTTGAGTAGCAACTTTCTTGTTGTTCTTTTTGAAGTTCCCCTTCTTCTTCCCTTTGCCCTTTTTCTTGAAACTAGTGGTCTTGTTGACCATCAACACTTGATGCTCCTTCTTGATTTCTACCTCCGCAGCTTTCAGCATTGCGAAGAGCTCGGGAATAGTCTTATTCATCCCTTGCATATTATAGTTCATCACGAAGCTCTTGTAGCTTGGTGGCAGTGTTTGGAGAATTCTGTCAACGACGCAATCATCTGGAAGATTAACTCCCAATTGAATCAAGTGATTATTATACCCAGAAATTTTGAGTATATGCTCACTGACAGAACTGTTCTCCTCCATCTTGCAGCTATAGAACTTATTGGAGACTTCATATCTCTCAATCCGGGCATTTGCTTGAAATATTAACTTCAACTCCTGGAACATCTCATATGCTCCATGACGTTCAAAACATCGTTGAAGTCCCGATTCTAAGCCGTAAAGCATGGCACACTGAACTATCGAGTAGTCATCAGCTTTGCTCTGCCAAACATTCATAACATCTGGTGTTGCTCCAGCAGCAGGCCTGGCACCCAGCGGTGCTTCTAGGACGTAATTCTTCTGTGCAGCAATGAGGATAATCCTCAAGTTACGGACCCAGTCCGTGTAATTGCTACCATCATCTTTCAACTTTGCTTTCTCAAGGAACGCATTAAAATTCAACGGAACAACAGCACGGGCCATCTATCTACAATCAAACATAAACAAGCAAGATACTATCAGGTACTAAGTTCATGATAAATTTAGGTTCAATTAATCATATTACTAAAGAACTCCCACTTAGATAGACATCCCTCTAACCCTCTAAGTGATTACGTGATCCAAATCAACTAAACCATGTTCGATCATCACGTGAGATGTAGTAGTTTCATTGGTGAACATCACTATGTTGATCATATCTACTATATGATTCACGCTCGACCTTTCGGTCTCCGTGTTCCGAGGCCATATCTGTATATGCTTGGCTCGTCAAGTATAACCTGAGTATTCCGCGTGTGCAACTATTTTGCACCCGTTGTATTTGAACGTAGAGCCTATCACACCCGATCATCACATGGTGTCTCAGCACGAAGAACTTTCGCAACGGTGCATACTCAGGGAGAACACTTCTTGATAATTAGTGAGAGATCATCTTAAAATGCTACCGTCAATCAAAGCAAGATAAGATGCATATATGATAAACATCACATGCAATCAATATAAGTGATATGATATGGCCATCATCATCTTGTGCTTGTGATCTCCATCTTCGAAGCACCGTCGTGATCACCATCGTCACCGGTGCGACACCTTGATCATCATCGTAGCATCATTGTCGTCTCCCCAATCTTATGCTTCCACGACTATCGCTACCGCTCAGTGATAAAGTAAAGCATTACAGCGCAATTGCATTGCATACAATAAAGCGACAACCATATGGCTCCTGCCAGTTGCCGATAACTTGGTTACAAAACATGATCATCTCATACAATAAAATTTTAGCATCATGTCTTGACCATATCACATCACAACATGCCATGCAAAAACAAGTTGGACGTCCTCTACTTTGTTGTTGCAAGTTTTACGTGGCTGCTACGGGCTTAAGCAAGAACCAATCTTACCTACGCATCAAAACCACAATGATAGTTTGTCAAGTTGGTGTTGTTTTAACCTTCGCAAGGACCGGGCGTAGCCACACTCGGTTCAACTAAAGTTGGAGAAACTGTCACCCGCTAGCCACCTTTGTGCAAAGCACGTCGGGAGAACCGGTCTCGCGTAAGCGTACGCGTAATGTCGGTCCGGGCCGCTTCGTCCAACAATACCGCTGAACCAAAGTATGACATGCTGGTAAGCAGTATGACTTATATCGCCCACAACTCACTTGTGTTCTACTCGTGCATATAACATCAACACATAAAACCTAGGCTCGGATGCCACTGTTGGGGAATGTAGTAATTTCAAAAAAATTCCTACGCACACACAAGATCATGGTGATGCATAGCAACGAGAGGGGAGAGTGCGATCTACGTACCCTTGTAGACCGACAGCGGAAGTGTTAGCACAACGCGGTTGATGTAGTCGTACGTCTTCATGGCCCGACCGATCAAGCACCGAAAATACGGCACCTCCGAGTTTTAGCACACGTTCAGCTCGATGACGATCCCCGGACTCCGATCCAGCAAAGTGTCGGGGAAGAGTTCTGTCAGCACGACGGCGTGGTGACGATCTTGATGTACTACCGTCACAGGGCTTCGCTTAAGCACCGCTACAATATTATCGAGGATTATGGTGGAAGGGGGCACCGCACACGGCTAAGAATATGATCACGTGGATCAACTTGTGTATCTAGGGGTGCCCCCTGCCCTCGTATATAAAGGAGCAAGGGGAGGAGGCCGGCCGGCCCTATGGCGCGCCAAGGAGGAGTCCTCCTTCTAGTAGGAGTAGGACTCCTACTAGGAGGGGGAAGGAAGTGGGGAGGGAGAAGGAAAGGGGGGCGCCGCCCCCCCTCTCCTAGTCCAATTCGGACCAGGGGGGAGGAGGCGCGTGGCCCACCCTGGCTGCCCTTCTCTCTCTCCACTAAGGCCCATATGGCCCATTACTTCTCCGGGTAGGGTTCCGGTAACCCTCCGGCTCTCCGGTTTTCTCCGAAATCACCCGGAACACTTCTGGTGTCCGAATATAGCCGTCCAATATATCAATCTTTATGTCTCTACCATTTCGAGACTCCTCGTTATGTCCGTGATCTCATCCGGGACTCCGAACTAACTTCGGTACATCAAAACTCATAAACTCATAATATAACTGTCATCGAAACCTTAAGCGTGCGGACCCTACGGGTTCGAGAACAATGTAGACATGACCGAGACACGTCTCCGGTCAATAACCAATAGCGGAACCTGGATGCTCATATTGGCTCCTACATATTCTACGAAGATCTTTATCGGTCAGACCGCATAACAACATACGTTGTTCCCTTTGTCATCGGTATGTTACTTGCCCGAGATTCGATCGTCGGTATCTTAACACCTAGTTCAATCTCGTTACCGGCAAGTCTCTTTACTCATTCCATAATACATCATCTCGCAACTAACTCATTAGTTGCAATGCTTGCAAGGCTTATGTGATGTGCATTACCGAGAGGGCCCAGAGATACCTCTCCGACAATCGGAGTGACAAATCCTAATCTCGAAATACGCCAACCCAACATTTACCTTTGGAGACACCTGTAGAGCTCCTTTATAATCACCCAGTTACGTTGTGACGTTTGGTAGCACACAAAGTGTTCCTCTGGCAAACGGGAGTTGCATAATCTCATAGTCATAGGAACATGTATAAATCATGAAGAAAGCAATAGCAACATACTAAATGATCGGGTGCTAAGCTAATGGAATGGGTCATGTCAATCACATCATTCTCCTAATAATGTGATCCCGTTAATCAAATAACAACACATGTTTATGGTTAGGAAACATAACCATCTTTGATTAACGAGCTAGTCAAGTAGAGACATACTAGTGACATTTAGTTTGTCTATGTATTCACACAAGTATTATGTTTCCTGATAATACAATTCTAGCATGAAGAATAAACATTTATCATGATATAAAGAAATAAAATAATAACATTATTATTGTCTCTAGGGCATATTTCCTTCATGAGGTTGCCCCCTCCTACACAGACGCTTACCATTTAAAAAAGACGTTGGCATGCAGGCCCGAGGTAGGTGGGTGCCATTTAATATGACTGGTGTGGTGGTTGGTAGGCCGACACGTGAGCCCAAGGCAGACACAGAGAGGATGTGCGTCGCACCCGTCTCGCGTTGGCCCATCACTTCTGTTCATTTCAGCCCAAACGGACACATGCGGACCAAATGCGTCGGCTTGTTGGAGTTGGCCTAAGTTTGTAGTCCACTTCTATTCTCTCTCCTCTCCTCTGATCTAACTAGGCATCTCTTATAGCCCGTCTATATAACTCTATTGTACTTGCTCTTATACTCCCTCCAATCGCAAATAATTCATTGAACTAAAACCACGTCAAGATTTTCGAATTTAGTTAGGTTGCCTGTAGTGCATAGTATTATAAGTTCATATCATGCATATGATACTAGTATATGATACTATCTTCGTAATGCATAGTATCATACGTGACCTTAATTATTACCATCCTACACGCATAGTAATACAATATTTATTATGATACGGTATCATGATATGATACTCAACTCTCTATTTCTTCATTTAATTCTGTGCCACTTCATCAAAATTCGTCATGCATGATACTAGTTATGTTACTCCCATTACGGGCGGCCTTGTGGAGGTAGTAGCATTCAATGGGGTCATCTTTTTTTGACAGTAAAAAACTTTATTTCTCACATAATGGATAGGTCATTTACATGCATGAAAGAAATAAAATCAGGGATAGACAAATCCCAAAAACTAGGAGATCTAGTGCTATAACATTGTTTAGCTAATCCATCTGCCATGGCATTTGCTTCCCAGAAATGGTGTGTGAAAATCACTTTACCAAAATCTCTTGATGATTCTTTGCACTCTTCCAATATTGCAACGTCAAGCCCCTGGTAGCTACCAGGATGGTTGATTGTGTCCACCGCAAAGCTGCAATCTGACTCAACTTGCACACTGTTGCATCCAATCTGTCCGGCCAAATATAACCCATTTCCAATGGCATGAATTTCTTCTGAGTCCACAGAAGTCACGGATGGTAGGAACCAGGTTGTGGCGACAACAAAATTACCCTGGCCATCTCGTGCTATAGCTCCAGTCGCACAATCTCCATTCTCCCCAGAAACCGACGCATCCACATTTATCTTGATCATCCCCTTTCTAGGCTTCTTCCACATAAATTCATGAGTCTATTTTTTATGATTTGGAATATAGACTCTGACATAGTTAGTAGCAAGTACTCATATGGAGATAGTTGTTCGCTCTAGCATCTGGATTGTCTCCCCTTTGACGAATTCATGTCTTTGCCACCATATATACCAGGCCGCCACCATCACCAGTTCAGGGTTCGATACTTCATTCGAGCCCCCCTCTGCCTTGATAAGATCTCCAGGGTGACCGATCCTGATTTATCTTGAGCCACTGCATGTTGCACTATCTCATTCACTCCCAAATCTCTCCCGATATCTCTTGCCCTTCGATAGGTGAATAGACTATGTTGAATATCCTCATGCCCCACCCTACAGATTGGACACTACGTCATACAGGGGACATGATGCCCAACTAATATTCTGTAGCAAGGTAAAGACCCTCGCAGAACCTTCCAAATGAAATGCCCTGCTCTTTCCAGGGATACATAGGTTCCTGCTCTTTGCACTAGTCTGCCACCAAATTGATGCTCAAACTCCCTATGGTAAGTAGACATAACAGAGAATGTTCCTGACCTTGTATAATTTCATGCCACGAAGTCATCTATTCCTTGCACATGTAGGGGTATTTGCAATATTCAGTGGGGTCATCTTTATTTGTCAGTGGGTCCACCCCACTAAATATCAAATGCATTTCATACTCCCTAAGAGCATCTCCAATACAATATGTATAAGCAAAAATTAACTAACTTTTACATCTCAAAGGCCTAAAAGCACACCTTCAACAAATGATGTAGATGTAAAAAAAATTACATCACCTGCTCCAAGTGATGTAAAATACAACAGTTGGAGATGTAAATTTGCATCTCCATCCCCCAGGTGATGTAAAATGTCAGTTGCGCGCCAACCGCCACTTCCCCTTTTCTTCTCCCACCGCGCGACCACCTCCACGCCTCCCGCCGCACCGCCTGTCCGCCCACCAGACCACTAGCTAGGCGGCAACTGTGAGATTCGCGCGGGAGCATCCGAAGTATGTCCATGCCAAGTGCAAGTTCTTCTGGAAGTGTGAGGCCGAGCAAAAGAAGGCGGTGAAGAAAGAGGAGGAAGTCGACCCCTCGACGGTGATCCCTGTCGAGTCTGACTCGTCGGACTGGGATGCCTTAGAGGAGGAGGACGATGAGTGCGACGACCCCAGCAAGGAGGAGTTGTGGGAGCAGTTCAAGAGCAATGACGAGTAGACTAGGAGTAGTAGTAGTTTGATGGATGCAGTAGTTTGAACTATGTTTAGTTATATTTTAAAAACTATGTTTGCTTCAAACGAATTTGCTATATTTGAATTATGTTTGAAATGATGTAGTAGTTGAGCTAATTTTGCATGTTCAAATACATCATGTGTTGGAGTAGAAGTTTTACATCACCAAATATACATCATTCGTTGAAGTTGAGACTTTTTTGGAGATGTAAAACACACTTTTTGGTGATGTAAATTATACAACACCTACTTTTACATCTTCAAATATACATCTTCTATTGAAGATGATCTAAGGGAGTACAAAATAATATCCTTCCTATGAAGGAGTTTGGTCGGTGGGATACGTGTTCGGGAGAGCACGTGTGACCTCCCTTTGTAGCACGAGCCGACACACGCCGCGGGTACTCAAAGCTCGGTATACTCGATAAGATTTTTGAAAAAAATGTTTTCACACGCGCGGTCGCGCTATCCATTTAAAATTTGTATTTAATTTGCGGACTTCACCAAATGTCTTTTCCTAACTATTCCCATAAATAGAGTCATCTAATTCTCAATTTTCTTACAAGAGGCGCAGTCTATCGGAATTGGTATGTTAAAGTTTCCCGGAATAGCTACATTAAAATCTCCCATAATAAGTCTAAACTTCAATATATCACGGCACTCAAAAATTGTCGAATCATTAGAAATACGTAGTACCCCCTCTGATATGCCGAGAGAGTAGAATTTATGATTATCCAAAACTGATCCGTTAGATGTGAAAACAGGAAATTTAAAATCCGGTTCTGCATTTGCGAAATCTTGGAAACGCTTAAGAAGATAATTTTACTCTTTTTTTTGAAATTTGCTCGGATGAGCACGCCGATATTGCTTGGTGTTGCTAATGCGGGGACGTAGCATTCAGTGGGGTTGCCTTTTATTTGTCAGTGAGGTACATTCATTTCATACAAAACGTTATCCTTCATATACGAGTTTGGTTGGTGGGAATGTGGGATGCGGGTTATTAAGCGGGGAGCACGCGTGAGCTCCGTTTGTGGCACGAGCCGACACACGTCCCCGGTACTCGAACGCTCGATACTCGATAAGATTTCGGAAGAAGAAAAATACGCCTGGTGCCACGATAGAGATCGATCGGGCACCAGCCAGCACTGCACGGCAAACCTTGGTCCGTCCTCGCCACGGCAATAAAAAGGCAGCGTATTCCGGCCCCGGCCGGGCCATGTGCGTGCGCCGCACCGAGAACCCCGAACGGGAGCTCCTTTGCCCCGGCGTATTCCGGAGCGATGGGTGCACGTCACCTCCAGCGTTTTCCGTTGCAGACTTTCCACTTCCGCCGGGGGCGGTGCGCCACCGTCCAATCCGGCCTCCCGTTCTCGGCCCCGCGTTTCGACCAGCGGACGGCCCGGAGGAAACCTCCGAATAAAGGCGCCACCGGCCAGAAGGCACGTCGCCATCAGTGACCGGCAAGTTTTTCTTGGGCGGGAGCCGGAATGTGTATTTGCCGGATTTTTATCGGGCTTTTGTCGCCCTTTCCATTGTTGCCCGGAGGGGAAACGCTTGCCTTGCCTTTGCGTCGCGGTGCACCGCGGAGGGTGGAAACGGGGCCGGGTCGTGCGCGCACGGCGGTCTTTATCGCCGGGCGGCGCCGGGAAAGCCGCGGGAGGTGTCGTCCGGAGACGGCCTTCCGCCGTCACGCCGCCCGCGCTGGCACGGACGGCTCCCATCCCAGGTGACCGTAGCAGGCTCGCGCGACCTCGGTGCCAGCCGGCGCCAGCAAGTTCACGGTACGCGGCCGTGTATCGGCGCGGCGCGTCATGCGTGCCGGTGCATGCGCGGCACCGGTCGCGATTCATTGAACGTGGCGGCATGAACGCATCACACCTCCGGCGCTGACGCCGGTTGCGTCTCACCCGCGCGTGCACGTACACACTCGTCCACACCACGCCAAGGTTATCAGCGGCGAGGGACCGAACCCGGGAGATATTTTGCGAGCGATGCACACGATTACACGAGACGAGCGGCACTCGCGCTGACACCTACTCAAGATTTTGTTTGGGTCGCACCCAGAAACCGATACAAAATACGTAGAACCCGGACGATGAGCGACCGAACCGAGTGGACGGAGGGGGAAGCGGCCGCTCCTCTCTTTCTTCGCCACGAGCGCAGCAGCGGCGACCGTCCGCGCATCACCGCGGTAAGGAAACGTCGCTGTCGCCCGCGGGCAAGGCCATTTCTCGGGTGACAGGCACCTGCGCTTTCGCTCCGACCGGCCAGTTGAAAGGGGCCAAACCAAACCTGCGGAGCCACCACATCCACTTACTGGATTATCCTCCTACTTAACGGATCACACGGGTTCATCAGAAAGTGGTGCGAAAGCGGACCGTAAAATATGATTGTAGGTTGTAGGCTTCTAGCCACTGAGATACGTAGATTTAGATAGATAGACTGACGGAGACGGACAGTTCAGTCCGCGGGTGAAGGGTCTGGATTCTGGATTGCTTGCTTGGATGGATGGTCGGCATATCACAAGCGACCACAGAAAAGTTATGCGATTACGTCTCACGATATCAAACGCACTACTTTGATTTTTCTTTTCTTGCGCAAATACTTTGCTCTGTTAAGCCAGGGTTTTTGGGGTGTAAATTGCTAAAAAAATCTCATCTGAGCCCTCCCCGCCCTCACCATAGCTCCGCCAGACGCCAGTGTGTTAAGACAAGCACGTGACTTCAAAAATCAAAATTGTACTCACAGGTATTTTAAATACGAATCTAACGGTGTTTATATTTATATCATACTATCACACAAGGACATGAAATGACAAACTAATTGTTGGTTAAAACATTGTCTTAACGAGTCAAAACGCGTTTTATGATATATTCTGAGAGTGAGACAGAAGGTGAGTGCATTCTGTCTTCTGTTTTTTGCCAAAAGGTGTGGGAGTGTCACTGTAAGTTGCCTGAAATATTCATATATATCTCTGTCGCTTTTTAAAAGCGTTAGGATCAACATCCAACCATTCCCATCTCATTTATCTTCATATATAAACCTCAGACGGAAACTCGCACTAAAGTTGCATGATCCCAGACGTACAATTTTAGGCTAACCAAGGTGCAACTTTAGCGTGACTGAATCACTGAATTTTTTTTAGACAATTACTCCCTCCGTCCCATAATATAAGAACGTTTTTGACACTACAAAGGAAATAGGAATTAGCCCCAATCCAATAAAATAAGCACAGGTTTAGGCTAGCCAAGGTGGAACTTTAGGTGACTAAACATTCAAGCCACTTAGGATGAGCAAATCAGATAAAAGTACAGGTTCCATCTAAACAAGATGCAACTTTAGGTGACTGAAATTTCAGGCTTAGCAAATCTGCTAAAAAGGTTAATAATCCATCGAAGAAGATGGCCAGAAAGGAAAAAAGGGACTCTTGACATTTCTGGTAGTAATCGGATTAACATTTGGGGCCAACCGACCAGGTGTATCTAACACGCATAACATCCTTATCCCTTATCCCCTCACCAACACCCTCATCCGATTATCCCCTTCTCATCCAACAGCTTAGACATCCTTTTCCTTGATAAACAAAAGAGACTTCATGATTCTGTATTACAATCGTTACTAAATTAATTTCAATTTCCACCTAGCTGACAAAATCATAACCTAAAAGGTCTGATGCAAGAACTGAGAACTATACATTGCATCATGCCACCATGAAGCAGAGAAACAGGTGCTTCGCGCGGATACTCCGAAAACAGTTCATTTCATGGCAACTTGGGGAGGTGATCTTTCTGGGGATCAGCGGGAATGAACACGGGGAGCTGGTGAGGCCGAGACACACCGGAGCGCTGGCTCGAGCCGCCAGGGTCTCTGAAACTTCTCGTCGCAGAATCTGTCATCAGAGGTCCACCAAAGAATATAGACTGACCGGTGTACAGAAGGTCGGGCCGGGTTACCCGAGAGCTCGGTCCCTGGTTTGCCTGCGCAGACATGAACCGGCCAGCTTCCTGATCCCAGTAAACCGATGACCGAGGAGATCTATCTGTGTTCGGCACACTAAATCTCCTTGCGTTGTTGGCTTCTGGTATAGCCGCTTCATTTGCTTTGGCTGAGAATGGGGACCTGTTGGCTGATGTCTGATAGATTGGGTTGAAATGCTTCGAGGGATGGTGCTCTGCAATGGGCGTCGGAGTCCGCGAGTTGCTCTGGAAGCTGCTGGGTGTCTGAGGATACAGCTCAATGTCATCTGCACTTGCTATGCTGGGTGGATAAGGGGACTTGTACGGAGCATTCCTGCCAGACCGAGTGTCGATGTGGTTGCTAGTATCAGCACTCATTACACTGCTTCTGCAGCTGAGGTTATCGCTGGAGCACTGGTCGGCGTCGTAATGGGAACGGCTATTGATCGGTTTCAGCACGGATGAAGAGGCTCTGGCTTTTGCTGCGGCTTTCATGGCCTCGTTTGAATCCAGTTTTGCCAGCTTCCATGGGTTAATGCGAACTTGGCGCTTGGCGTGTTGTTTGGCTCTTTCGACCGGGTCTGTGCTATCAGGATCAACAGTTGAAGGTAATCGCCCAGGTCCCAAGTGTGGAATGATTTCGTCCTGTGATGTGATACAGACGATTAAAATAGGCCAAAGAAGTAGGAGAAAAATTCAACTTCGAAATGAAAACGATTATGATGGACAGAACACATCTTGCACATAACAGTGCAGGTTTCTGATAAGATTTATTAACGTGGAAAGCATAATCCCATCATTGGAAAAGTAAACAGCACAGCAAATTGATGTGCTTCCAGTGATAGAAACATAAACACCCGACAGTTCACTCTATGGAAAGTTGATTTTGGTTAGCAAACTACAGACAGTTGATACGGCCTAGAAGGCTAGACGTAGCACTGGATAAGAAACACACCTGGTCAACAAAGATGCGCGGTGGAGTGCACCATGCACCTTTGTAGTGCCGTGCGAACGAGCTCCCGCTGAAAGCAGTTGGTGCAGAACTCATGGGAGAAGATGGCAAGCTTTGCTGCTCATCATTGACAGAGAGACCAGGAGGTTCACTCTGAGCCCTCATTGCCACAACATATTCATAAGTTGTGATGCCCTGAAAAATGGTTGTAACAAAGCGGTATCATAATCAATTCCTTGCAAAAATTATAGTACAGTATTGACAAGGAATAGCAAAGTGACGAACCTTCTTGATTAATAGCATATGGAAGAAGAACAGCTCCCCCAGGGGCACTGAAGCAAGCACAGCAAGAGCTGTACTCAGGGCCTGAAGCCAAGGATGTATTGAGTTAAGATTGAGCTAGCCATGTCATATACTCTAATACAGTGCTTGACTATCGTATGACTAGCTCTATGGTGTTATATACTTCAATGCAGTGATCGATTACAAGTTATTATTGCTTGAAAGGTAACTAACTAGCTCAATTTAAAGTACTGTACTATATGGCCAAATAGATGTCAGTATACATAATTCAAATAGTACTAACCATGCAAAATGATGCCATTGTGATCATAAATTATTCCTTTGGGGCAAAAAGGCCAAGTTACTACTCTAATTTGCAGCAGTGGCAGCGTTTATGTACAACTGCTGCTGCACAGAGTTAGAAACTCTGTTCTGTCCTCATGTAATAAAATTAAATTACGTTCAAGTGTTCCTACTAAGTCAACACCCTGCCTCAGATCAACAGCAATACTACACCACATACCACTGATTTGATTCTGCACCTTACAAAGACCGCTCAATGAAGATGGATATATTAAAGTAATTACGGTGAAATCCAAAGATACAGCTATATGCCTCAAAACAAGATAAGAAAAAGGCATTAACATTTACCACAATGACTGCAAAGGGCGCTCGTGAAAGACCATAGCCCAGCTTTTCTCCTATTTGTTCTTCAATTGCTGCTTTATCAGTGAAGCAACGTACAAACACAGCTATACCAACTCCACACTCAACCGCAAGCTTTATGCATAACGAAAATGTACAATTAGAAACATGAAAAATGCTTTCAGGACATCAAATTTCACACTCCTATGGTAATTCTACATACCCAAGCAAGACTCACAGCCATAAGGCACAAAAAGGTCATATAATTTCTCCTTCCAACACAATTGTTCAGCCACTGCATCAAAAAGGACAAATAAGAGAGCAGAAAATCCACACCAACAAACTGTGGAGAAAGGGTAGAAAGACTGAATGAAATACATAATCTTCAGCATGGCACCTACCCGACAATGATGATCAAAACCATCAACACACTTGTCACAGCTCCGACAATGTTTACTATTTTTTCGCACCTGCATCAATACACAAAGGAAAGGGCATTTCAATACGAATAGAAGTTAAGAATAACGGCACATTTGCGTAAACATAAAGGACTCTATTATTGTTGCAAGCAGACATAAAATGTTCTACTCCGAATCTATCAATGTTGCAGAAGCACAAAAACAGATAAAATAGTATGACAGGATAAATTGTAGCTGCCAATGACTATAACAGATCTAATCTCCAAACATTGTCCTTTTGCCTCACTCCTGTTTGCTTCGTTATGCTTATTTTCAACAGAAACAGAATTTATGGAATTATCTCATGCATGCATCCTTCCTTAATCATCCTTGTGGATTTCTTTTACAAGCTACTGCATCGATGCTAACTTAGCTGATTTGTGTTGGGCATTTATGTCTCTATATCATCATGTCAACTGTGCTGCGTACACGACAAAGGCAGATGCAACTAACTTACTACAGAAAGTATATCACAAAGGAGTCCCTCCTTAAACCCTGTGTATTGCCTGTTCCCAAAAGTCTTAGAAGTGCCTAAATACTGCTCCCTCCGTTCCAAAATAAGTGTTGTGGTCTTTAAAATTTGAACTAAAACCACGGCACTTATTTTGGAACAGAGGGAGTAAACATTATGATGCAAATGGACAAAATTTTCAAGTGACACACACATAAACAATAATATATTTTATACCAGACTTCTTTAACATGTGCTGTAATATATCAGTTATAGCATTTAAATTCATGTAAAATAGATATGGACTCAAGAAACAGGTAAATTCTAATTAATGGATGCAAGCATCTGCATTGCATCCATTTTCCAGAACTACCATGGCTATAACAAAAGAATAAAATGCATCCGAAGTCCGAACTCTTGAGTATGATATATTCTGCTTGCTGGGTACCTCTGTGTTGCAAAGGGTGCAAAAGAGTGCCTCCTCAGCATAATTTTCTTGTTGGTAAGCTTCATCTTCTTTGCGACAATCCTCTTTCTTAAAAATAGCACAACAAAAACAACCAGTTCCTAAACATGATCTATGCTTTCTGATTTCCTCGTTGGCTTCCAATCCTGATTTGCCAGCTTCTTCTTGAGTGTCTACGTTTGCTTTTAATCAAAAGGATGATGTATTAGTATTTGAACTTCAATAGCAGTTTCATCAGGTATCAGGACATACCTTCTGATTTATAGATTAGTGCACCATTGACGCTAATCAGGATGCCAGGGTCAGCAGGATCAATAGCAGTACATCTAGCATATAGAATCAGTACCGATAAAGCCTGATAAACAGAAACAGATACAAGAGGCATATCAAATGAAATATATTCCAGGATTCAATCCATGCATAAAAATAGAGGAAGTGGAACCTTACCAGAAAACTATAAACACCGATTGCAATATACTGATACAGGTCCTTCCCAAGAAACGGAGACAAGAAAGCATAGAATGCTATACACAGCAAGAAGAACACTGTTATAGCAACCACCTGCCAAAAAAAATCACCATTCAATTTTTTTTTCCGAACCATGAAGGAGAACTGCATTCGAACATTTATAGAAGAAGAAAGAGTGTCAGGACATGAAACCATCGACCGAATGATCAACAAGAAAACACAGGTCACAACCAACCAAACATAACGTGAACCGAGCACTGACAAACACCACTAGGGCTAAAACTAGACAAAATAAAAACAGCTCAAGGAGGAAGCTTAGGCCAGAGTAGCTAGCATCAGCCTTAATCTGACTAATGAGTAATGGCCTGGGGAGTCGGAGTGTACTTGTTTCAAAAAATCAAACAGCTTGTAGTTTGTGGTGACACCAGCATGAAGGAAGTGTGAATCCAACCAAGACGCCACAGGTTGAGCAGAAAAGCAAGACCAAAACCTCCACAAAAAGCTGAAAGCAAACTAAGGACTCCTAACCCTAGGTTTTTCATAAACAATAAGCATTTGAAGTGCATAAAACCATCAAATTTACATGTGAATTTTTTAATATTTTACACAAGATAACCAGTTAACACGCTTGCTCAGATATTGCAGATCTCTTGTTTAGTACAAGATCAAAGATAAAAAGACCTTTGCCTATTTGCTTGATCTTTTAAACTTCTATCTCAAATTTAAGGAGGAAGGGGAGATAAGACGATCAGATGAAGGTAAGCAGGGTGATTCGGTCTGTACATGTACCAGAGAGCCATTACTAACTGGATGTTCTCAAGTAAAGAGAGGATACGCTTGATAGGAGCAGATGCATAGACCAAGCGTCGTGTCCTCCATAACTCAGGTCATAAGCCAAGAATCAGTGAAAATATCTAACTGTTAGTCGTGAAATACTCGCTAATTCAGTTGACTACTAAGCTCTTATTACAGGGCTCACACTTTAAAATGATACTTCCCTCAGAACTCAGATACAATGTGTTTAGCCAGGACCAGCATACAATTAAGCTGGGATACCATGTCAGTACAGGACAGCAAGGTGAACGCCATTGAACTGAAAACCCGTCATTTTGAACACGGATGCACCCATACCATGGGGACAACACACAGAGGACTAAACAAACTAAAGTTCCGCATTCGAGTGAAAGGAACTCACACAGTTTGTAGTTAGCCTGTAATTGCAAAACTAATTAAAGCGAGTTGGTTGTGCAAACAGGAAGGAGACAAGAAAACAAACAGAGTTGGCGGCGGCGGCCAAAGCCGCGAAACTCCAACTCCAAAAGTCCAAGGCCAAAATCCCCCATCACATCGAAGACAAAGAACAGAAGAGACCAAGAGGAAACCAACAAAAAAACAACAGTTTAATTGTCTGCAGAGAAAAATGCCAGATTAGAGCAGAAACATACTCGCGCCATTGCGCACGGGATCAGAACGAAGCACCGCGTGAAATTCGAGCAGCATGGCATCAGGGTAAACCTAAGAAAATCAAATCCATGCACTAGTTCGCGTCGGAACAGCAGAAATGGGCAACATACACAGTACAGAGTAAAGTCGCGCAGTAGCACCCAAAAAAATGCAGGTAAAGATAATGCATCAGTCCATCACATCAGACACACATAACTACGGAATAATACTAGGATTGAACCGAAAAATGGGGGAACGCATCAGATCAAAACGAACAGCGCGCATCAGTAGTTTACTTCTCGTGCTAACCTAAACACGCTAGTCGCCAGCATCGCGCAGGCAAGGCACAGGGAGACTTTCAAACGCCACAGCGCGGGGTTCTCGGCCTCGGAAGCGCCGAAGCGGAAACAATTCCGGTCCCCCGGCGGGGAGATCCGGAGGCACATTGCGCGTTCGAGCACAGAGGAACATAAAAGAAGGGCGAACGCGAACGGACCTGCAGGGTGTGGGCGGGGAGCTGCCACCCGTGGCGGCGCGCCATGGCGGCGCTGCCGCGGCGGAGGCGGAGGGAGCGGCCACGGGATCAGCGACGCGGCGGCGGCGGCGGCGGGGGCTGCATTGGGGGGGCGCGAGATCCCGAGCCGCGCGGAGTAAACCCTAGCGCCCCGTACGGTACGGCACCTCTCGGCCTGCGCTGCGCCGGGGAGAGAGGGGGAGGGGAAGAGGAGGAAGGAAGGCGTGGTAGAAGTGGGTGTGCGTGGCGACGGCGGTAGTGGATCTTTTACTGGGAGGAGGGAGGGGGCGGTCTCGGATTCTCTTTTGCCTGGGCCGTCGTCCTCTGCTCTCGTCGCCTGCGTCGTCCACTGCGTGGACTGAAAATATTTGTTTCCTTCCGAACTTAATTTGATATATCACTGAGAAGTGGGCCGTCCAGGGACATGAGTTCCTTTTTTTTATGTTGGCCGATGCTCTGCGTCGGTCGACCGGCGAGCGGCCTCGGTTACCCTGCGCACCGTACCATCGGCCAGGCGTAGCCGTTGGATCTGGCCTCCTCATCCCATTTGCTGGACCAAAACGAAGAAACAATGACACGGTCGACGAGCGATGGTAGCTTATCTCATCACAAAAAAAAAAGCTTATCTCATCACAATATGCGTAAAATGATCACTATCCCAGCATGGTATCTATGATGGAAAAATTGATTGTTACGGTCTCTACCTCTATTAACTCGAATCCATGGCAGTACACGGGAGTTGGGGGTAGGAGAGGTAGGGTTCGAGAGAGGGAGAGAGAGAGCAGATTCTCGATGCCCTCACACACACACACCCGCATGCTCACTTATCCACCCATCTCTCAGGTGGACGGGTCGAACCTGCGGTTGGGCCTTCGGTATCTCTTGGGATGGCCTTCGCTGTGCTTTTGGATTTGGCCCCCGTGTCTACGTCCATCACATTCCCCCCTCCTTCAACACCGGCTTGACCCCAAGCTGCAGCTGATGAAGCTATGTACCTAAGGTAGGGTCATAGGCCTGACCTAGACTACCTCCCCAAGGACATCACCCTAAAGCCAGCAGCATTCAAAGGGTACCATCATCCACTCGACCAGAGACATTTCACTCGGAAGAATCAATGTCACTCGACCGTCACAGAAGTCACTCGACAAACAGAAGATCTGGAGCCACTCTACACAGCAACGGTCAGGCGTTTACTCATAGCCTTAACTACCATTTATAGCACTTTAATACGGACGTTACCTGTAACGCTCCACCTTTATGTACATTGAACCTCGCATAACGGAGGGGAGCTGGGGTCCTGACGCACTCTATATAAGCCACCCCTCCTCCAGGACAGGGGTTTGCATCTTTTGTAAACACACACACACACACACACACACACACACACACACACACACACACACACACACACACACACACATAATCCAGTCGACCGTCCCAGGGCATCGAGACGTAGGGCTATTACTTCCTCCAAGAAGGGCCTGAACTCGTAAATTCGTGTGTACAACTACTCCATAGCTAGGATCTTGCCTCTTCATACCTACCCCCCATTCTACTGTCAGTCTTAGAACCACGACAGTTGGCGCCCACCGTGGGGCAGGTGTCTTAGCAGTTTGTTGGAGAAGTTGTCATTTTTCTGATTCCCGTCATCATGGTTTCCGGTGGAGGATTGGCTGAAGGCGCGAGATCCGTCTCAGCGCGCTTATCTTCATCACCGACAACTCCGCTTGGCTCCACGAGGCTCCACTCGACGTCGAGGCACTCCCCGTCCGCGGGGCGACGCACTTCCGCGCATGCGTCCGCGGCGTCCTTCTTCGGCAGCCGTTGACTCAGTATCAGTCGGCTCCTACGACAACCTCGCTTTCCGTTGTTCGCCGGCGCCAGCGATCTGGTCAATCGCGGCTTCAGCGGTGGGTGAGGCATGCGGTGGCCTGCCAATTGTCCACCCCACAAATCGCGGCGATCGAGCCTGATGAAACTCTCTACACCATGTTCGATCTGTCGACTGGCTCCGTCGAGACTGCAGCCGAGTGCGACAGCAGCGACCCCCGACGGAAGTTTTGATGGTCAATGGACCACGCTGTCCTCCTGGCTTCACCCGTGAAGTCGGTGGTGATGGCGTCGGCGACCCATCACATGCCCACGAGGAGTACCATCCCGAACCACTCGCTTCGCAGCGGAGGGAAGAGCTTCGCCGCCGTAATATGGATGCACTTCACACTCCTATCGTTGGAGAAACCTCCGAGGCCCAGGCCTTGGAGGAGGCGCGCCTGGCCAACTTGGCTGAGCGCACTCGACTGGAGAACCTCCAGCGCGCTCTCGACGAGCGTGCTCGGCAGCGGGTTCGTGAGTCCAGTCGACGACAACTTTTTCTGCCTCCGACTCGGGTATACCGAACTCCAATCCAGAATCTCACAGCTGCAGCTCGAATAGCAGAGTCAATTCAACCTTCCCAGTCAGAAGCTGGCCGAGGTTTGGTGCAGATCCGGGCTTTACTCCGAGCAGCGGGAGAGCAGAACACAACAGTATCTCAGTCGCGGAATAGGATTCATAGCAGATCTGTGGGGGCAGATACCGTTCAATCTGCTCACAACCCAAGATCGCCTCCGCGACGTGAGGAACATGGGCACCGGCAAGATCAGTACAGGAACCGCGAGCAGTATGATCATCGACTCGACCACGATGACCGTCGTCGAGTGCCCATGCCTCCTCTGAGGAGTGGGTCATACGTGCCTCAGCGTCAAGATGATAGGCGCCCTCACAGCGGCGAACGAAGAATTCCAGTCGACCCCAGAGAGCCAGGCTTTGATGCAAGATCTATCATTGTTCAAGGTCTGATTGATAGGAACAGGGCTCACAGAGAAGGCCACGATAGAGATCATCCGACTGGAAGTAGGGTGCACGTTTCAGGACCTGAGTGTTTCAGCAAAGCCATCAGAGCAGCAGTGATTCCTCCCAACTTCAGGTTGGCGATTGGAGTCAGCAAGTTCACCGGCGAGTCCAAGCCAGACACTTGGCTTGAGGACTACCGAGTGGCCGTGCAGATTGGTGGCGGCAATGATAATGTGGCTATGAAGCACTTCCGCTTGATGTTGGAGGGCTCAGCCAGAGCGTGGTTGAATCAGTTGGCTCCTGGCAGTATATATAGTTGGGAGGAACTTGCTTGAGTGTTTGTTAGGACCTTTGAAGGCACTTGCAAAAGGCCGGCATGGTTGACAGAATTGCAGTGTTGTGTCCAGAAACCGAATGAAACCTTGAGGGATTATATCCAGAGATGGATCAAATTGCACCATACAGTGGAGAATGTGTTAGATCACCAAGCAATGTGTGCCTTCAAGGAAGGCGTTAAGTATCGGGAGTTGAATCTGAAATTCGGTCGGACAGGAGATATGACTCTGACTCGGATGATGGAGATTGCCATCGAATATGCCAATGGTGAAGAGGAAGACCGACTCTGGAGCGGCAAGCACAAAACAGTCGCCCAAGAAACCGGAGGAGGGAATTCCAGTCGGAAACAGAAGCGAAAGGTTGAACCAGCTGCTCCTGGTGAAGCTTTAGCTGTTGCCCAAGAAAAGTTCAAAGGAAAGCCCAAGGGGCCCTGGACTCCCAAAAAAGTTAAGGATAAAGATGGTTTTCCCAATGCCAATTCCACACTGATGATTTTTGCTGATGTTGAAAGCAAAAGTTGGTTGAAAGTTATTAACAGGGAAGTAAACATGGTTGCTCTTGCAACACCCAGTTATCTAAAGTGGTCCCAGACCGCCATCACATTTGACCAGTCAGACCATCCAGCTCATATAGCCACCCCTGGGAGGCAAGCACTGGTGGTCGACCCAGTAGTTGAAGGCACTCGACTGACTAAAGTGTTGATGGATGGTGGCAGTGGTCTGAATATTCTTTATGCTGAAACCTTGAAGGGAATGGGCATTCCGATGTCCAAACTTAGTGAAAGTACATGAGTTTCCATGGCGTTATTCCTGGCAAGAAAGCTCAGTCACTCGGCCAGATCGCCCTTGATGTGGTTTTCGGTGATTCCAAGAATTACCGCAAGGAAAAGTTGACATTTGAGGTAGTGGATTTCAAGAGTGCTTACCATGCTATTCTAGGTAGGCCTGCTTATGCACGTTTTATGTCTCGACCATGTTACGTGTATCTCAAATTGAAGATGCCTGGTCTTAAAGGAGTAATCACCGTCACTGGTAATCGGCAGAAGGCGGAAGAGTGCTTCCAAAAGGGCTCAAAAATTGCAGATGCACAGATGGCAGTAGTAGAACTACAAGAGTATCAGAAGGATGCAGATCCGAGTGATTTGCTGTGAGCCAGGAAGCCTGCCACAGATTCTGCATTTCAGTCGTTCGGTGAAACGAAGCCGATTCATATTCACCCGACCGACCCCAATGCTGCTCCGACCCATATCTCAACAACACTCGACAGCAAATAGGAAGAAGCGCTCATCCAGTTCCTCTGTGAGAACTAGGACATCTTTGCATGGAAACCTTCTGACATGTCGGGTGTACCCAGGGGACTGGCCGAGCATTGTTTGCGAGTCGACCCAAAAGTAAACCAGTCAAGGAACATCTTCGACGGTCCGCCGTCCAGAAGAGAAAAGCAATCGGCGAGGAAGTGGCTCGGCTCCTGGCAGCTGAGTTCATCCATGAAATCTACCACTCCAAGTGGCTCTTCAATGTTGTCATGGTCCTCAAGAAGGACGACTTACTTCACATGTGCATTGACTTCAAGCATATCAATCGGGCCTGCCCGAAAGATCATTTTCCTCTCCCCCGCATCGACCAAATCGTCGACTCAACTGCGGGGTGTGAGCATTTGTATTTTTTGAACGCCTATTCCGGGTACCATCAGATCCGACTGTATGGTCCCGATGAGATAAAAATGACTTTCATCACTCTATTCGGATGCTTTTGTTATGTCACTATGCCATTCGGCTTGAAGAATGTCGGAGCCACATTCATGAGGATGATCCAGAAGTGTCTGCTCACTCAAATCAGTCGAAATGTGAAAGCATACATGGATGACATTGTGGTCAAGTCACGTAAAGGTTCCGACCTGTTGGCTGACCTTGCTGAAACCTTTGCCAATCTTAGAAGATATGATATCAAGCTTAATCCATCAAAATGCACATTCGGAGTTCCTGGCGGAAAGTTACTCGGTTTCCTCGTTTCCGAACGAGGGATCGATGCTAACCCCGAGAAAGTTGGTGCTATACTTCGGATGAAACGCCCTGTGCATGTGCACGATGTCCAGAAGCTTACTGGTTGTTTGGCCGCCTTGAGTCGATTCATTTCTCGCCTCGGTGAAAAGGCATTGCCTCTTTACCGACTGATGAAGAAGTCTGATAAGTTCGAGTGGACTCCCGAAGCTGACGCAGCGTTTGCAGAGCTCAAAGCCCTGCTTTTCACCCAGCCGGTGCTTGCTACGCCAATCAGCAAATAGCCTTTACTGCTTTATATTGCAGCCATTGGACAAGTTTTTAGTACACTACTCATGGTCGAGCGGGAGGAAGAAGGAAAAGCCTATAAAGTTCAGCACCCAGTATATTATGTTTCTGAAGTTCTGACTCCGTCGAAGCAAAGATATCCACATTATTAGAAGCTTGTTTATGGGATTTACATGACCACGAAGAAAGTTGCACACTACTTCTCTGATCATTCTATTACAGTCGTCAGCGACGCTCCATTATCAGAGATTCTGAACAACAAAGACGCAACTGGTCAAGTGGCAAAGTGGGCGATTGAACTCCTTCCCCTGGACATCAAATTTGAGGCAAAGAAGGCCATCAAGTCCCAAGCAATAGCTGATTTCCTCGCCGAGTGGATCGAACAACAACTTCTGGCCCAAATCCACTCGGAGCATTGGACCATGTTCTTCGATGGGTCCAAGATGTTGAATGGTTCCGGTGCTGGGGTGGTGTTGGTATCCCCCCGCGGTGACAAACTCAGCTATGTTCTCCAGATTCACTTTGACTCCTCCAACAATGAAGCCGAATATGAGGCACTTCTGTACGGGTTGCGTATGGCCATTTCGCTCGGCGTTCGTCACCTCATGGTCTATGGCGACTCAGATTTGGTGGTCAATCAAGTAATGAAGGAGTGGGATGTCAGAAGCCCGGCTATGACTGGTTATTGCAATGCAGTGAGAAAGCTAGGAAAGAGATTTGAGGGATTAGAGCTCCATCACATCCCTCGACTAAAAAATCAAGCAGCCGATGATCTGGCAAAGATAGGCTCCAAGAGAGAAGCCATCCCCAGCAATGTGTTCTTGGAGCACATTCATACACCTTCAGTTCAAGAAGATCCTTTCACTGAAGAGCCCCCACAGCCGAAGAGTGCCACCGATCCGACTGACATCGAGGTTCCAGCCGTAGTCGATTTGATTATGGAGGTTTTGGTCATCACCCCCGATTGGACAGTACCATATATCGCATACATTCTTAGAAGGGAACTCCCAGAAGATGAAGAAGAGGCTCGACAGATCATCCGTCGATCTAAAGCCTTTACTGTGATAAGAGGATAGTTGTTCAGAGAAAGTGTGACTGGAGTTTGCCAGAAATGCATAACGCCTGAAGAAGGTCGAGTGATCCTCAACAATATCCACTCGGGGACCTGTGGTCATCATGCGTCCTCTCGGACCATTGTGGCCAAAGCATACCGAGCGGGATTTTACTGGCCACGGGCAAATGAGATGGCACAAGAAATAGTCGACAAATGTGAAGGTTGCCAGTTTTACTCCAACATGGCTCACAAGCCTGCGTCGGCCCTGAAGACCATTCCACTCGTCTGGCCCTTTACTGTTTGGGGATTAGACATGGTTGGACCTCTGAGGACTGGTAGGAGTGGATTCACTCATGTGCTTGTAGCAGTCGACAAGTTCACCAAATGGATCGAGGCCAAGCCTATCAAGAACTTTGATGCCAGTACTGCTGTCAGCTTCATCAGAGATATAACATTCAGATATGGTGTTCCACACAGCATCATCACTGACAACGGATCAAACTTCGACTCTGATGAGTTCAGAACTTTCTGTGCTTCACAAGGTACTCGAGCCTATGCCTCAGTCGCCCATCCCCAGTCGAATGGACAAGCTGAAAGAGCAAATGGATTGATTCTCAAAGGACTGAAACCCCGACTGATGCGTGACCTCAAACACGCAGCAGGAGCCTGGGTCGATGAACTTCCATCAGTATTGTGGGGATTGAGGACAACTCTCAATCGGTCGACTGGCAGAACCCCATTTTTCTTGGTTTAGGGAGCCGAAGCTGTACTTCCGAGTGACTTGCTCCACAATGCGCCCCTAGTCGAGCTTTTCTCAGAGAAAGAAGTAGAACAAGCACGACAAGATGCAGTTGATCTCTTGGAAGAAGAAAGAGAGATGGCCTTGATCCAATCAACCATCTATCAGCAAGACCTGCGTCGATTCCACGCCAGAAACGTGAGGGGTTGAGCATTTCAAGCGGGAGACTTGGTTCTCCGAGTGGATCAGCAGAAACCACACAAGCATGCTCCCTCTTGGGAAGGCCCCTTCGTTGTCACCAGAGTGCTCCACAATGGAGCGTACCACCTCTACGACGTCAAGCACAAGAAAGACGAGCCGTGCGCTTGGAATGCGGAGCTGCTCTGCCCCTTTTATACTTAAACACTCAGTCTGTTGAGATGTAATAAGAAGCACCTTTGTAGTTTGTTTATCAAAGACAAGAGTTTTACAGTCTTCTGAAAATGATTGTCGATTGCCTACGTTTGTTTCTGAAATCCCCCAGTGTCACGCCCTAGCTAGTTCAAGCATTAGAGTGTGCATCATGTTTAAATTCCCTTAAATTTGAAATGGGGAAAACAGAAACCCCACCACCCCCTCGAAACAACTAGGGTTTACTAAAATTATTTTCAATGAACCCAAAATGCCCTTCACAAAATGTTCACCATTTCTGGTTTGGGCTAAAACCCCTGGCAAAAATGGTGCACTCTTTTCTAGGACATTATGGATTCTTTGAATTAAATCATAAGTATTTGAATTTGGGCATTTAAATGCTATAAAATAATTTAAATGCTCAAATAATTCTGGAAATAAGTGTGGGCTGTTGGGAATAATCTAAGCAGAGCCCCTAATTATTTTCAGGATTTTTAAAGATGTATACGTATTTTTAATAAAGCCCAACAGTTGCAGAAAAATAGAAAAAGAAAACAAATCAGAAAAAGCAGAGAGAGAGAAACTTACCAGGCGCAGCCCACCAGCCCACCTGGCTCTGCCCAGCCGATTGGCGCTTGCCAGTCGTCCCCCTCCTCTCGCCAGGAGGACGAGGAGCGCGTGGCCGGCGCCCGCGGCCACACGCCGGCCACCTCCTGCTTCCGCCGACGCCCTGGAGGCGTCCACGAGTGCCACACCGACCCCCACGTCTCCCTTTCCTTCTTCCCACTCTCTCTGTGGCCTCTCTCCCTCTCTGGCTCTCTCCCCACCCTCCTGCCGAGTGCAGCCGTCGCCGCCGACAAGCTTCACCGCAGCCACCGCCGTCCATTCGCTGCCCCGACATGCCAGGAAGCTCCGCCGTCGTCGACTACATCAAGTAGGCCGAGCCCCGTGCGCTTGCTCGCCCCGGAGACGCTGCACTGAGCTCGCCCTCAACTCCGGCCACCAGAGATCCCCTTCGCCGCCCCGCTCGCTCCAGCCCTTCCCCGAGCTCGCCGTTCGCTCCCGTGCAACTGCTGTGAGCTCCGCCATCGTTTCCCCCTCTCCCCGCGCTCGTCCGCGTCCTCTAACCCCCTCTGCCATCGAAGCCGAAGCTCGCCGCCGCCACCGCACGTTGCCGTCGTGGCCATAGCCACGTTGGGATGCCACCGAGCACGCCTTCATCTTCCACGCGTTCCCAGGAGCCTAACGCACCACTCCCCGCGCCTCGCCGCGCCCCGTAGCCTCGGTTTCATCCTCGCCCGAACTCCGGCGACCGCCAAGGTCGTCGCCGGCGTCGTTCCCAGCCTCCCCGATCCCCACTTCCTCCACCAAACGATGCGGCTTGCTCCCCGCATCATATAGCTGCTCTCCGCCGTCGTTTTGGTCGCCGGAGACGCAAACCCGAGCCCCTCCACCGCGTCTATTGTCGCCGGCGTCAAGCCACCGGCGAGTTGACCCTGTTTGACCCCTGTGTGGGCCCAGGTAGACCCCCCCTGAGTCTATGACAGGTGGGGCCAGCCTGCTAATTAGTTTAGGATTAGTTTTAACTAAATTTAATTAGTTCAGTCACTGACATGTGGGCCCAGGCCCCACTGATAGTTAATTAGAGTTTATTTAACTCTGTTAATTAGCTGAGTCACTGACAGAGAGGGCCCACCAGTCAGGTTTGACCTGGCCGACCCAGTTGACCGCTGACGTCACACGTATGTCATGCTGACGCATTAATTCAATTACTGGAATTTTTCTTTAATAGGAAATTCCAGAAAATAGTCAAAACTTCTAAAAATCATAGAAAATCAACCATAGCTCCAAATGCAAAGATTTATATATGAAAAATGATCAGAAAAATTCAATCTATCCATCTGTAATGGTTTCATGCATGAAAAAACAAGTTAACCTTGCTGTTTAAGCAGAATAAGGTAATGCACTAATAAGGCCATGTTTAATGAGCTAATATTTGAATCTTTGATTCAAATGAGTTCATCCCCTTCTATTTTAGCTTGCATTAGGCCAAGACACTTTCATATTGCCATGTCATAGCATGCATCATATTGTTGCATATTGCCATGTGTTGATTATGTTCGGTGTGACTTTCGTGGTAGGTTCTGCCTCCGAGGATAACCCCGAGTATCCGTCTGAAGGGCAGTACCCTACTACCTCCACAACAGGCAAGCAACCCATTGATCATTCTGATACAAACCCATATTCTCGCTTCTGCTCTTGTTTACTGCATTAAGACAACGCGATTCAAACTGCTGTGTGCTACGGTAGTTGAACCCTTATCCTCTGCATGACCTGTCATTGCCACAGTAACTAGATGAAACCCACTAGCATGTGTAGGAGTTGATTGAGCCATGTGTGTGATTCCTACCTTGCTATGCCTACTATGCTTAGAGTTGTGTCAGGTCTGGTTCATCTGGGTGATGGGCTAGAGTGAAATATTTATGTCGGTAATGTGAGGGATGTGTTGAACATGTTTTGGTTAAAGTATCAATGAGAGTCCATGTAGAAGTACATGGTGGGTTGTTTCATTGAGGCCGTCCCTAAGAACTGAGATCTGTATGTGTGATTTAAAGATTCAGCTACTACCATGCATTGGGATCCTTAATTGACCCTCTTGGCTTCTTAAATACCCTAGTACTCTGTCCAGGAGTTGCAAATAGTTTCTGGTGTTTGTAGGTTATGTGTTGGCGGCCGTGTGTAGCGCTGACCCTAGGGGTGGGCTATGTTGCGGTAGATACACTGTGGCCGGGTATGTCGGGCGCCCGTTTGGCGTCTCGGGGCCCTGTTCACATCGTTCGGGGCCGTATGTGGAAACCTCGGCCGGACTCCCTGCGGATGGAACCTGGATAGGCGATAAACCTGGACTAGAGACTTAAGTGTTTAGGTAGGTCGTGGCCGACACCCTCGCTGGGCTTCTGCTTGAAGGTTTCCGAGTACATGTCGTGTAAACGGCGGTAAGTGGTGGAAGCGTGTATGAAGAAGTATACCCCTGCAGGGTTAACATCATCTATTCGAATAGCCGCGTCCGTGGTAAAGGACTACTTGGTTGCCTATATAGTTCATAGACAAGTTAAAGGATACTACTAAAAGACTCAAGATAAGTGTGAGTACCGAGGATGGCCCTCTCGTAGGATGACGAGAGAGGATCCTCGGTGGAGTATTGTGTTGGTGAGTAGTGGACTCGTGTGCGAAAACTATTTTACTAGTGGAGTTCTGTAGGATAGCTTAGCCAAGAGTCAAAGCTGGCTTGCTGCAATAACCCCACCACCTTCTTGAGAATGAGCATGTATAGTAGGTTCTGTCGTAAGACTTGTTGAGTACCTTTGTACTCTTGTTTGCTTAATTACTATTTTCAGACGACAACACCACCCCCTCCGATGGGTTCTACGTAGACCTTGATGTCGACGAGTGACTAGCCACCCAGGTGGTGATCCTGGCCATGGAGGGCCCTATGTAGATAGACAGGCTTCGAGAAGCCTTCTTGCTTTCTAGTGTCTGTACTCAGACTATTTACTTCCGCTTGTGCTTGTATGATTGTATGACTTGAGTGTCGGGTCATGTGACCCCTACCTGTATGAACATGTTATGTATGGCTCTCTGGAGCCTTTAAATAAAGTACTTGAGTTGTAGAGTTTTGTTGTGATGCCATGTTGTATGTACTCATATCGGGCATATTGTGTGTATGATTGAAATGCTTGGTATGAGTGGGATCCGACAATCTAGTTGTTTATCCTTGGCAGCCTTTCTTATGGGGAAATGTAGTCTAGTGTTCCTCGAGCCATAGTAGTCCGCTACAGCCCGGTTCACCGGAGTCCTGCTAGCCCAGCACTACTGCTCAGAACACTTGACTGGCCGGCATGTGTTTCACTTTGTTCCTATGTCTGTCCCTTCGGGGAAATGTCACGCGGTGACTTCCGGAGTCCTACCTAGCCTGCTATAGCCCGGGTTCCCCAGAGTCCTGTTAGCCCAGTGCTACAGCCCAGAATCACTCGCTGATGACCGACATGCTCGATGTGATTCATGTATGCCTGTCTCCATAGGTCTGTGCCGCTTTGCGTTCATGACTAGCCATGTCGGCCCGGGTTCTCTGTCATATGGATGCTAGCAACACAATCATATACGTGAGCCAAAAGGCGCAAACGGTCCCGGGCCATGGTAAGGCAACACCCGTGGGATACCGTGCGTGAGGCCGCAATGTGATATGAGGTGTTACCGGCTAGATCGATGTGACTTGGAATCGGGGTCCTGACAGCGTTGGCATCAGAGCCGGACTACCTGTAGGTTCGTTGAGCCAAACTGGTTGATGTCGAGTCTAGAAATGCTTTAGTTATATGTAGGGGAATTGATTGTGGAAGGGAACGTAAGGCTCTTTTACTCCTTTACCTTATGTCCTCTGATCTGAGTCATTCTCTTCTCATTCAACGTGGGTTAAGGACTAGGCTCTCTTCTTCTATCAGGTTCACGTGTTACTAATCCGTAGTAGCTTATAGGATTGTTGTTACAAGCCCCAGTTCAGTTTCTACCATTTTAGTATGTTGCTAATTGAATCAGAACCTTGATATGATGTTGTTGAGTGGTATTGCAGACTGTTGTGGATGTCTCAAATCTTTTTCTGAGCATTTACAGCTGTTATGCTGTCCAATTTTCCCTAGAAATTCTAATGTCTTTGCATTGTGGTTGTGCTTTCAGATGGCCAACCGTGCTCAAAACCAAGTGGTTCGCCTGACCCGGTGCCTCGACGTGCCCGATCATACTGCTATGTTAGTCCGGGTAATGATCGAGACGGGTTACCGTTGGTACCCCGAATACACTGTCAAAGAGCAATTCCGAGACTTTAATCAAAGCCAATATTTCTGCACCGTCAGGATATTTCCTTCTTATCCTGGATCTACCGAGCCCCTTCACTATTCCTATGGACTCGGGGTTACTGTTGAGATGGCTGTGCAGGATGCTGCCTATTCCATGATGACCATCATGCGAATCCGGACTGGCCTGCTTCGGAACACCAACTTCCGTTACATGCCAGCTTCACTTCCGGGAGCGCAAGGGTATCTTCAGGCTATCTATGCTGACTCCACTCAGGAGGACTCATTAACCCGTACCACTGCCGAGATGCTCGAAGATAAGGACCGAGAGAATCGGGCCTTGAGGTTGGAGCTTTTCAATACCCGTGCCGATCATTGGGCCACATTGACTCGGTTTGCACCTGCGGTGCAAGCAGGATGTATGGATACAAGGGATCTGTATCCTGTGAGATCTGCTCTGCCAGACATGGTGGATTGGCGTGATGTGGGAGGCATCACCCCACCCCGTCGTCCCCGCAGACCACCGTTTGTTGGTCCAAGACCCTCATCCTAGCCCCTTTGGTCCACAAGCTCCTCAGGACCGTTTGTTCCCGGATGATCACGTTGAACTTCCAGGCTATGGAGGTGACTTCTATGAGGACTACTATGGAGCTGTCTGAGTTAGTAGTAGTATCACTAGTATTGTAATAGTTGTATCTCCACTGTCCTGCGTGACTTGTGGAATATGACTTTGTGTGTAATCAATTCCGGAGGTGTAGACAAATAATGTATAGGAGCTTGGAATGCCTCCGATGAGATGTAACATCTTTCATCATAGTTGTACTGTAGCCTGGGATTGTACTAAACTATGTATGATGTGTATGACCGCTGGTATATATATGGAAGTTTTATATTACCATGACATACGGATGAACATCTCTGCATTCCGTGTTATCCATTACATTCTGTACTTCCTTGCTAAGTTTGAGCCATCTTTATCTAAACCGTTGTCTTGTTTTCTCCTAGGATGGTCAACACCCGCAGCAACCCTGCTGCCCCGGAGCAGGGGGAAGCCAGTGCAGCTAGGGGTGAAAATCTGCCTCACCCGTCTTCTCTGGCCGAAGTAATGCTGGAGGCAGAAAGAAACAAGCGTGAGACTAACCGCCTGCTAGAGCGGATTGAGCAAAACACTGCACGCCATCAGTGAAATGACTTGGTGTCAATCAATGACTTTATCAAGCTGTACCCATCAAAGTTCGACCATTCCGTCGATCCCCTCGGCGCAGATGACTGGCTTCGCAGCATCACCCACAAGCTACATTCTGCCAACGTAGCCGAAGCCGACAAGGTTACTTACGCTGCCTACCATCTCGAAGGCCCTGCTAGCCTCTGGTGGGAAAACTTTGAAGCTATGCGCCCGGTCGGCCAAATCACTACTTGGGCTGAATTCAGTGAAGCTTTCCATGAGCATCACATTCCGGAAGGTCTCATGGATCGCAAGAGGGAGGAGTTCTGCAATTTCACCCAAGGAAGACTGACTGTGGATGCATATAGTCATGAATTTGGGAATCTGGCATGTTATGCTCCCGAAGAAGTATCTACCGACGCTAAGAAGCAGGCAAGGTTCCGCAAGGGACTCAGCCCTGAGCTTCGCCGCGATCTTCGTCTACACGAATGCACCTCTTTTCAGAAGTTGGTTAATAAAGCCATCAGTGTTGAGACAGGCCAGACTGATTATGACGCTTCACACAAGCACTCCTGTGATTTTGGCTCTTCATCCGACTCTGGAGCTCAGAAGTGCCGGGTGTGGATCCCAAGCACGGCACTGCCACCCAGGTTTATTCCGAGGCCATCCTTAGAGGCGCCTCGTCCCAACCAGCAGTTTGCACCGCCCAAGCCCTATGGTGGCCCCGCTGCTAATGCTGCTCCACGCCCCAATGTTGTGACTTGTTTCAAGTGTGGAGAGCCGGGTGACTATAGCCGAGAGTGTCCTTAGAACAACAACCCGAATCAGACTGGAAAGTCCGTTGGCCGTGGTAAGCCAGCGGGAAAGACATTCTACGCCAAGCCGGTCACTACTGCCCATGGCCATGTCAACTATGTTTCAGCCGAGGAGGCTCATGAGGATCCTAATGTTGTCCTTGGTACGCTCCTTGTTAACTGCCATCCGGCATCTGTTCTTTTCGATATTGGAGCATCTCATTCATTCATATCCGAGAACTATGCTCGATTGCATAACATGACATTCTGTGACATGCCCTCTACCATGGAAATTCAAACCCCTGGCTCTAGATGGCAAACTTCTAGAGTAAGCCATGGGAACGAAATTCTTGTCGATAGACTTGTCTTCCTTGCATCCTTAATAGCTCTCAAGTCCTCGGACATAAACATCATCTTGGGTATGGACTGGATGTCAGCTCATTATGCTAAGATGATGGGGAACGTTGCAGAAAACAAAAATTTTCCTACTCGTTTCACCAAGATCATCTAGGAGTTCATCTAGCAACGAGTGAATAGATGCATCTACATACCTTGTAGATCGCGAGCGGAAGCGTTCAAAGAACGGGGATGATGTAGTCGAACACGACGTGATTCGAATCACCGGAGATCCTAGCACCGAACGGACGGCACCTCCGCGTTCAACACACGTACGGAAACAGCCACGTCTCCTCCTTCTTGATCCAGCAAGGAGGGGAGGAGAGGTTGAGGGAGATGGCACCAGCAGCAGCACGACGGCGTGGTGTTGATGGAGCTGCAGTACTCCGGCAGAGCTTCGCTAAGCAATAAGGAGGTGGAGAAGGTGTTGAGGAGGGAGAAGGAGGCAACCAAAGGCCAAGGACTCAAGGTATGAAGTCCCTCCTCTCCCCCACTATATATAGGGGTGCCAAGGGGGGTTGGCCGGCCCTAGGAGATCCAATCTCCTAGGGGGTGCGGCGGCCAAGGGGGGTTTCCCTCCCCCCCAAGGCACCTAGGAGGTGCCTTCCACTAGTAGGACTCCTCCCCCTTGGAAACCCTAGGCGCATGGGCCTAGTGGGGCTGGTGCCTTTGGCCCAAGCAGGCCAAGGCGCACCCCCTACAGCCCATGTGGCCCCCGGGGATGGGTGGCCCCACCCGGTGGGCCCCCGGGACCCCTCCGGTGGTCCCGGTACAATACCGATAACCCCGAAACTTGTCCCGATGCCCGAAACAGGACTTCCCATATATAAATCTTTACCTCCGGACCATTCCGGAACTCCTCGTGACGTCCGGGATCTCATCCGGGAGTCCGAACAACATTCGGGTTACTGCATATACATATCCCTACAACCCTAGCGTAACTGAACCTTAAGTGTGTAGACCCTACGGGTTCGGGAGACATGTAGACATGACCGAGATTGCTCTCCGGTCAATAACCAACAGCGGGATCTGGATACCCATGTTGGCTCCCACATGCTCCACGATGATCTCATCGGATGAACCACGATGTCGAGGATTTAATCAACCCCGTATGCAATTCCCTTTGTCAATCGATATGTTACTTGCCCGAGATTCGATCGTCGGTATCCCAATACCTCGTTCAATCTTGTTACCGGCAAGTCACTTTACTCGTACCGTAATGCATGATCCCGTGACCAAACACTTGGTCACTTTGAGCTCATTATGATGATGCATTACTGAGTGGGCCGAGTGATATCTCTCCGTCATACGGAGTGACAAATCCCAGTCTCGATCCATATAAAACAATAGATACTTTCGGAGATACCTGTAGTGCACCTTTATAGTCACCCAGTTACGTTGTGACGTTTGATACACCCAAAGCACTCCTACGGCATCCAGGAGTTATACGATCTCATGGTCGAAGGAAGAGATACTTTGACATTGCAAAAACTCTAGCAAACGAACTATACGATCTTGTGCTATGTTTAGGATTGGGTCTTGTCCATCACATCATTATCCTAATGATGTGATCCCGTTATCAATGACATCCAATGTCCATAGCCAGGAAACCATGACTATCTATTGATCAATGAGCTAGTCAACTAGAGGCTTACTAGGGACATGTTGGTGTCTGTTATTCACACATGTATTACGATTTCCGGATAACACAATTATAGCATGAATAAAGACAATTATCATGAACAAAGAAATATAATAATAATGCTTTTATTATTGCCTCTAGGGCATATTTCCAACAGTCTCCCACTTGCACTAGAGTCAATAATCTAGTTACATTGTGATGAATCGAACACCCATGGAATTCTGGTGTTGATCATGTTTTGCTCTTGGGAGAGGTTTAGTCAACGGATCTGCTACATTCAGGTCCGTATGTACTTTACAAATCTCTATGTCTCCATCTTGAACATTTTCACGGATGGAGTTGAAGCGACGCTTGATGTGCCTTGTCTTCTTGTGAAACCTGGGCTCCTTGGCAAGTGCAATAGCTCCAGTGTTGTCACAGAAGAGCTTGATCGGCCCCGACGCATTGGGTATGACTCCTAGGTCGGTGATGAACTCCTTCACCCATATTGCTTCATGTGCTGCCTCCGAGGCTGCCATGTACTCCGCTTCACATGTATCCCGCCACGACGCTTTGCTTGCAACTGCACCAGCTTACTGCCCCACCATTCAAAATATACACGTATCCGGTTTGTGACTTAGAGTCATCCAGATCTGTGTCGAAGCTAGCGTCGACGTAACCTTTTACGACGAGCTCTTCGTCACCTCCATAAACGAGAAACATTTCCTTAGTCCTTTTCAGGTACTTCAGGATATTCTTGACCGCTGTCCAGTGTTCCTTGCCGGGATTACTTTGGTACCTTCCTACCAAACTTACGGCAAGGTTTACATCAGGTCTGGTACACAGCATGGCATACATAATAGAACCTATGGCTGAGGCATAGGGGATGACACTCATCTCTTCTATCTCTGCTGCCGTGGTCGGACATTGAGCTGAGCTCAATTTCACACCTTGCAAAACAGGCAAGAACCCTTTCTTGGACTGATCCATTTTGAACTTCTTCAAAATCTTATCAAGATATGTGCTTTGTGAAAGACCTATGAGGCGTCTTGATCTATCCCTATAGATCTTGATGCCTAATATATAAGCAGCTTCTCCAAGGTCCTTCATTGAAAAACACTTATTCAAGTAGGCCTTAATGCTGTCCAAAAGTTCTATATCATTTCCCATCAAAAGTATGTCATCTACATATAGTATGAGAAATGCTATAGAGCTCCCACTCACTTTCTTGTAAACACAGGCTTCTCCATAAGTCTGTGTAAACCCAAACGCTTTGATCATCTCATCAAAACAAATGTTCCAACTCCGAGATGCTTGCACCAGCCCATAAATCGAGCGTTGGAGCTTGCACACCTTGTCAGCATTTTTAGGATCGACAAAACCTTCCGGCTGTATCATATACAATTCTTCCTTAAGGAAACCATTAAGGAATGCCGTTTTGACGTCCATTTGCCAAATTTCATAATCATAAAATGCGGCAATTGCTAACATGATTCGGACGGACTTCAGCTTCGCTACCGGTGAGAAAGTCTCATCGTAGTCAACCCCTTGAACTTGTCGATAACCCTTAGCGACAAGCCGAGCCTTATAGATGGTCACATTACCATCCGCGTCTGTCTTCTTCTTAAAGATCCATTTATTTTCTATGGCTCGCCGTTCTACGGGCAAGTCAGTCAAAGTCCATACTTCGTTTTCATACATGGATCCTATCTCGGATTTCATGGCTTCTAGCCATTTGTCGGAATCCGGACCCGCCATCGCTTCTTCATAGTTCGAAGGTTCACCGTTGTCTAACAACATGATTTCCAAGACAGGGTTGCCGTACCACTCTGGTGCGGAACGTGTCCTCGTGGACCTTCGAATTTCAGTAGGAGTTTGATCAGAAGTATCTTGATCATTATCATTAACTTCCTCTCTTGTCGGTGCTGGCACCTCAGGAACATTTTCTTGAGTTGCGCCATTTTCTGGTTCAAGAGGTAATACTTCATCAAGCTCTACTTTCCTCCCACTTACTTCTTTCGAGAGAAACTCTTTCTCTAGAAAGGACCCATTCTTGGCAACAAAGATCTTGCCTTCGGATCTGAGGTAGAAGGTGTACCCAACAGTTTCTTTAGGGTATCCTATGAAGACGCATTTTTCCGATTTGGGTTCGAGCTTTTCAGGTTGAAGTTTCCTGACATAAGCATCGCATCCCCAAACTTTTAGAAATGACAGCTTAGGTTTCTTCCCAAACCATAATTCATACGGTGTCGTCTCAACGGATTTCGACGGGGCCCTATTTAAAGTGAATGCGGCAGTCTCTAAAGCATAGCCCCAAAAAGATAGTGGTAAATCGGCAAGAGACATCATAGATCGCACCATATCTAATAGAGTGCGATTACGACGTTCGGACACACCATTACGCTGAGGTGTTCCAGGCGGCGTGAGTTGTGAAACTATTCCACATTTTCTTAAGTGTGTACCAAACTCGTGACTCAAGTATTCTCCTCCACGATCTGATCGTAGAAACTTGATTTTCCTGTCACGTTGATTCTCAACTTCACTCTGAAATTCCTTGAACTTTTCAAAGGTTTCAGACTTGTGTTTCATTAAGTAGACATACCCATATCTACTCAAGTCATCAGTGAGGGTGAGAACATAACGATAGCCACCGCGAGCCTCAACACTCATTGGACCGCACACATCAGTATGTATGATTTCCAATAAGTTGGTTGCTCTCTCCATTGTTCCTGAGAATGGAGTCTTGGTCATTTTACCCATGAGGCATGGTTCGCACGTGTCAAATGATTCGTAATCAAGAGACTCTAAAAGTCCATCAGCATGGAGCTTCTTCATGCGTTTGACACCTATGTGACCGAGGCGGCAGTGCCACAAGTATGTGGGACTATCACTATCAATCTTACATCTTTTGGTACTTACACTATGAATATGTGTAGCATTACGCTCGAGATTCATAAAGAATAAACCATTCACCATCGGAGCATGACCATAAAACATATCTCTCATATAAATAGAACAACCATTATTCTCGGATTTAAATGAGTAGCCATCTCGAATTAAACGAGATCCTGATACAATGTTCATGCTCAGCTTGGCACAAAATAACAATTATTGAGGTTCAAAACTAATCCCGTAGGTAAATGTAGAGGTAGCATGCCGACGGCGATCACATCGACCTTGGAACCATTCCCGACGCGCATCGTCACCTCGTCCTTCGCCAGTCTCCGTTTATTCCGCAGCTCCTGTTGTGTGTTACAAATATGAGCAACGGCACCGGTATCAAATACCCAGGAGTTACTACGATTACTGGTAAGGTACACATCAATTACATGTATATCAAATATACCTTTGGTTTTGCCGGCCTTCTTGTCCGCTAAGTACTTAGGGCAGTTCCACTTCCAGTGACCACTTTCCTTGCAATAAAAACACTCAGTCTCGGGCTTGGGTCCATTCTTTGGCTTCTTCCCGGCAGCTTGCTTGCTGGGCGCGGCAACTACCTTGCCGTCCTTCTTGAAGTTCTTTTTACCCTTGCCCTTCTTGAACTTAGTGGTTTTATTGATCATCAACACTTGATGTTCCTTTCTGACTTCTACCTCTGCTGATTTTAGCATAGCAAATACTTCAGGAATGGTCTTTTCCATCCCCTGCAGATTGAAGTTCATCACAAAGCTCTTGTAGCTTGGTGGAAGCGACTGGAGGATTCTGTCAATGACCGCATCATCCGGGAGATTAACTCCCAGCTGAGTCAAGCGGTTATGTAACCCAGACATAGTGAGTATGTGCTCACTGACAGAACTATTTTCCTCCATCTTACAGCTGAAGAATTTGTCAGAGACTTCATATCTCTCGACCCGGGCATGAGCTTGGAAAACCATTTTCAGCTCTTCGAACATCTCATATGCTCCATGTCTCTCAAAACGCTTTTGGAGCCCCGGCTCTAAGCTGTAAAGCATGCCGCACTGAACGAGGGAGTAGTCATCAGAACGTGCCTGCCAAGCGTTCATAACGTCTTGTTCTGCAGGGAGAACAGGTGCATCACCTAGCGGTGCTTGTAGGACATAATCTTTCTTGGCAGCTATGAGGATGATCCTCAGGTTCCGGACCCAGTCCGTATAGTTGCTGCCATCGTCTTTCAGCTTGGTTTTCTCTAGGAACGCGTTGAAGTTGAGGACTACATTGGCCATTTGATCTACAAGACATATTGTAAAATTTTTTAGACTAAGTTCAAGATAATTAAGTTCATCTAATCAAATTATAATGAACTCCCACTCAGATTTGACATCCCTTTGGTCATCTAAGTGTTACACGATCCGAGTCGACTAGGCCGTGTCCGATCATCACGTGAGACGGACTAGTCATCGTCGGTGAACATTCTCATGTAGATCGTATCTTCCATACGACTCGTGTTCGACCTTTCGGTCTCCGTGTTCCGAGGCCATGTCTGTACATGCTAGGCTCGTCAAGTTAACCCTAAGTGTTTTCGCTGTGTAAAACTGTCTTACACCCGTTGTATGTGAACGTAAGAATCTATCACACCCGATCATCACGTGGTGCTTCGAAACGACGAACTGTAGCAACGGTGCACAGTTAGGGGAGAACACTTCTTGAAATTTTGTAAGGGATCATCTTATTTACTACCGTCGTTCTAAGTAAACAAGATGCATAAAACATAATAAACATCGCATGCAATTATATAAAGTAGTGACATGATATGGCCAATATCATATAGCTCCTTTGATCTTCATCTTCGGGGCTCCATGATCATCTTGTCACCGGCACGACACCATGATCTCCATCATCGTGTCTTCATGAAGTTGTCACGCCAACGACTACTTCTACTTCTATGACTAACGCGTTTAGTAATAAAGTAAAGTAGTTTACATGGCGTTCTTTAATGACACGCAGGTCATACAAAAAATAAAGACAACTCCTATGGCTCCTGCCGGTTGTCATACTCATCGACATGCAAGTCGTGATTCCTATTACAATAGCATGAACATCTCATACATGACATATAGATCATTCATCATTCATCACAACTTTGGCCATATCATATCACAAAGCACTTGCTGCAAAAACAAGTTAGACGTCCTCTAATTGTTGTTTGCAAGTTTTACGTGGCTGAAGTAGGGTTCTAGCAAGAACGTTTTCTTACCTACGTGAAACCACAACGTGATTTGTCAACTTCTATTTACCCTTCATAAGGACCCTTTTCATCGAATCCGCTTCAACTAAAGTGGGAGAGGCAGACACCCGCCAGCCACCTTATGCAACTTGTGCATGTTAGTCGGTGGAACCGGTCTCACGTAAGCGTACGTGTAAGGTTGGTCCGGGCCGCTTCATCCCACAATACCGCTGAAGCAAGATAAGACTAGTAGCGGCAAGAAAGTTGACAAATCTACGCCCACAACCAATTGTGTTCTACTCGTGCAAGAAGAACTACGCATAGACCTAGCTCATGATGCCACTGATGGGGAACGTTGCAGAAAACAAAAATTTTCCTACTCGTTTCACCAAGATCATCTAGGAGTTCATCTAGCAACGAGTGAATAGATGCATCTACATACCTTGTAGATCGCGAGCGGAAGCGTTCAAAGAACGGGGATGATGTAGTCGAACACGACGTGATTCGAATCACCGGAGATCCTAGCACCGAACGGACGGCACCTCCGCGTTCAACACACGTACGGAAACAGCCACGTCTCCTCCTTCTTGATCCAGCAAGGAGGGGAGGAGAGGTTGAGGGAGATGGCACCAGCAGCAGCACGACGGCGTGGTGTTGATGGAGCTGCAGTACTCCGGCAGAGCTTCGCTAAGCAATAAGGAGGTGGAGGAGGTGTTGAGGAGGGAGAAGGAGGCAACCAAAGGCCAAGGACTCAAGGTATGAAGTCCCTCCTCTCCCCCACTATATATAGGGGTGCCAAGGGGGGTTGGCCGGCCCTAGGAGATCCAATCTCCTAGGGGGTGCGGCGGCCAAGGGGGGTTTCCCTCCCCCCCAAGGCACCTAGGAGGTGCCTTCCACTAGTAGGACTCCTCCCCCTTGGAAACCCTAGGCGCATGGGCCTAGTGGGGCTGGTGCCTTTGGCCCAAGCAGGCCAAGGCGCACCCCCTACAGCCCATGTGGCCCCCGGGGATGGGTGGCCCCACCCGGTGGGCCCCGGGACCCCTCCGGTGGTCCCGGTACAATACCGATAACCCCGAAACTTGTCCCGATGCCCGAAACAGGACTTCCCATATATAAATCTTTACCTCCGGACCATTCCGGAACTCCTCGTGACGTCCGGGATCTCATCCGGGACTCCGAACAACATTCGGGTTACTGCATATACATATCCCTACAACCCTAGCGTAACTGAACCTTAAGTGTGTAGACCCTACGGGTTCGGGAGACATGTAGACATGACCGAGATCGCTCTCCGGTCAATAACCAACAGCGGGATCTGGATACCCATGTTGGCTCCCACATGCTCCACGATGATCCCATCGGATGAACCACGATGTCGAGGATTTAATCAACCCCGTATGCAATTCCCTTTGTCAATCGATATGTTACTTGCCCGAGATTCGATCGTCGGTATCCCAATACCTCGTTCAATCTTGTTACCGGCAAGTCACTTTACTCGTACCGTAATGCATGATCCCGTGACCAAACACTTGGTCACTTTGAGCTCATTATGATGATGCATTACTGAGTGGGCCGAGTGATATCTCTCCGTCATACGGAGTGACAAATCCCAGTCTCGATCCATATAAAACAATAGATACTTTCGGAGATACCTGTAGTGCACCTTTATAGTCACCCAGTTACGTTGTGACGTTTGATACACCCAAAGCACTCCTACGGCATCCAGGAGTTATACGATCTCATGGTCGAAGGAAGAGATACTTTGACATTGCAAAAACTCTAGCAAACGAACTATACGATCTTGTGCTATGTTTAGGATTGGGTCTTGTCCATCACATCATTATACTAATGATGTGATCCCGTTATCAATGACATCCAATGTCCATAGCCAGGAAACCATGACTATCTATTGATCAACGAGCTAGTCAACTAGAGGCTTACTAGGGACATGTTGGTGTCTGTTATTCACACATGTATTACGATTTCCGGATAACACAATTATAGCATGAATAAAGACAATTATCATGAACAAAGAAATATAATAATAATGCTTTTATTATTGCCTCTAGGGCATATTTCCAACATAAGATTGATTGTGGCACTAGAACCGTTCAACTTACTCACCCATCGGGCAAGACAGTCAATGTATTAACTCGAGTGGCCAAGCGCCAGCTTTACTCCCTAAATGCCAACCCCCTTCCAGACCTTGAGGATGTTCCGGTAGTCCGAGATTTTCCGGATGTCTTTCTAGAAGAACTGCCAGGTGTTCCACCTGACAGGGATGTTGAGTTTATGATAGACCTTGTTCCAGGAACCGTTCCAATTTCTAGAAGACCCTACAGATGGCACCCTTAGAACTAGCCAAGCTTAAGAACCAACTCGATGAGTCCTTGAAAAAGGGTTTCATCCGTCCTAGTTCCTCTCCTTGGGCTTGCCCCGTTCTCTTCGTCAAGAAGAAGGATGGAACGAATCGAATGGTTCTAGATTACCGACCTGTCAATTTGGTCACTATCAAGAACAAGTATCCGCTTCCCAGGATAAACGATCTGTATGATCAGCTCGCTGGATCCTCAGTCTTTTCCAAGATGGATTTGAGGTTGGGCTACCACCAAATCAAAATCAGAAACGGGGACATTCCCAAAATGGCCTTTGCTACTCGTTATGGCCAATACGAGTACACCGCTATGTCTTTCGGTTTAACCAATGCCCCAGCCACCTTCTCCCAGTTAATGAACTCGGTCTTCATGGAGTACTTGGATAAATTCGTCGTAGTATACCTCGATGACATACTCATCTACTCCAAGAATGAAGAGGAACATGCCGAACATCTAAGGCTGGTATTGATGAAACTTCGAGAGCATCGCCTTTATGCCAAATTCTCCAAGTGTGAATTTTGGTTGCCAGAAGTGACCTATCTAGGCCATGTAATCTCTGGTAAGGGTATTGCTGTCAATCCCGAGCGAGTTCAAGCCATCCTTGATTGGACTCCACCTGAGACGGTCAAGCAAGTTCGAAGCTTCCTTGGCTTAGCGAGCTATTGCCGCCGCTTCGTCGAGAATTTCTCCAAGGTTGCTAAACCTCTAACTGAACTCCTCGAGAAAGATAAAAGGTTCGAGTGGACTCCACAGTGCGAGTTCAGCTTTCAGGAACTGAAAAGACGCCTGACATCTGCTCCCGTACTGGTACCACCAGATTTCTCCAAGGACTTTATTATCTATTGCGACGCCTCGCGACAAGGACTAGGTTGCATACTCATGCAGGATCGTCAGGCAATTGCCTATGCTTCACGGCAATTACACCCACATGAGGAGAACTATCCCACACATGATCTGGAGCTTGCAGCTGTAGTCCATGCACTTAAAACTTGGCGACATTACCTCCTCGGTAATCGTTGCGAGATCTTCACCGATCACCAAAGCTTGAAATATATCTTCACCCAACCAGATTTGAATCTCAGGCAAAGACGTTGGGTCGAGTTGATCTTGGATTACGACTTAGGAATAACTTACACCCCAGGCAAAGCCAATGTCATGGCTGATGCACTAAGTCGTAAGTCCTATTGTAACAACCTGATGTTACAACAAAGTCAACCACTTCTCCATGAGGAATTTTGTAAGCTTAATATTCACATTGTTCCTCGAGGATTCCTATCCACCCTGGTGACGAAGCCTAATCTTATGGATCAGATCATAACCGCCCAGCGGTATGATAAGGGCATATCCCGGATTAAGGAAAACATCGCTAGCGGAGTTGCTAAATGTTTTTCCATGGATGAGCAAGGTGCTGTCTTCTTCGAGAACCATTTGGTGGTTCCCAAGAAACAACATCTACGCCAGTTGATTCTTAAGGAAGCTCATGAATCCCCTCTCACCATTCATCTCGGTAGTACTAAAATGTATCAAGACCTGCGCCAGAGGTTTTGGTGGACTAGGATGAAAAGAGAAATCGCTCAATACATTGCTAATTGCGACGTTTGTCGTCGTGTTAAAGCAGAGCATCAACGGCCTGCTGGCACCCTTCAACCTTTGGCTATTCTTGAGTGGAAATGGGATAAAATCAGTATGGATTTCATCACTAGGTTTCCCAGGACTAAGAGAGGGAATAATGCCATCTTCGTCGTGATCGACCGACTTTCCAAAGTAGCCCACTTTCTACCTGTTCGTGAGAGTATCACCGCTAGCTAGCTAGCCGATTTATACATCTCCCGAACAGTGTCTCTTCATGGTGTTCCATTGGAAATTAACTCAGACCGTGGGAGTCTCTTCACCTCTCGATTTTGGGAAAGTTTCCAAAATGCTATGGGAACTCGTCTCTCTTTTAGCACCGCCTTCCATCCTTAATCAAGTGGTCAAGTAGAACGGGTCAATCAAATTCTGGAAGACATGCTCCGAGCCTCTATCATCTCGTTCGAAATGGGTTGGGAGAAATGCCTTCCATTTGCGGAGTTTGCTTACAACAATAGTTATCAAGCTAGCTTGGGCAGGGCTCCTTTCGAAGTTCTCTATGGACGAAAATGTCGAACGCCTCTTAACTGGTCAGAAACCGGGGAAAGACAACTCTTTGGCCCGGATATGATTCAGGAAGCAGAAGAACAGGTTCGTGTTATTTGTGAGAAATTGAAAACAGCCCAATCTCGTCAAAAGAGTCATTATGATCGTAAACATAAGCCTATGACTTATGAAGTCGGTGAGAAGGCTTACCTTCGGGTTACTCCGTTAACGGGAACCCATCGTTTCGGTATCAAAGGCAAATTGGCTCCTCGTTACATGAGACCCTTTCGCATTCTTGCCAAACGAGGAGAAGTTACCTACCAATTGGAACTACCTTCTCATCTTTCCAGAGTTCACAATGTCTTCCACGTTTCTGAACTCATGCGTTGCCTCGCGGATCCTATCCGTGGAGTGGACCACGAAACGCTTGATCTACAAGATAACCTCTCATATCGGGAATATCCCGTTCGTATCCTTGATCAAGCCGAGCGTACCACTCGACGCCATAACATCAAGTTTCTCAAGGTTCAGTGGTCACACCATTCCGAGAAAGAAGCCTCTTGGGAAAGGGAGGATCGTCTTCAACTCGAGTACCCCACCTTCTTCCCAGAGGATCCTAAATCTCGGGACGAGATTCTTTTGAGTGGGGGTGAGTTGTCACACCCTAGCTACTTCAAGCATTAGAGTGTGCATCATGTTTAAATTCCCTTAAATTTGAAATGGGGGAAAACAGAAACCCCAGCACCCCCTGGAAACAACTAGGGTTTACTAAAATTATTTTCAATGAACCCAAAATGCCCTTCACAAAATGTTCACCATTTCTGGATTGGGCTAAAACCCCTGGCAAAAATGGTGCACTCTTTTCTAGGACATTCTGGATTCTTTGAATTAAATCATAAGTATTTGAATTTGGGCATTTAAATGCTATAAAATAATTCAAATGCTCAAATAATTCTGGAAATAAGTGTGGGCTGTTGGGAATAATCTAAGCAGAGCCCCTAATTATTTTCAGGATTTTTAAAGATGTCTAGGTATTTTTAATAAAGCCCAACAGTTGCAGAAAAATAGAAAAAGAAAACAAATCAGAAAAAGCAGAGAGAGAGAAAGTTACCAGGCGCAGCCCACCAGCCCACCTGGCTCTGCCCAGCCGATTGGCGCTTGCCAGTCGTCCCCCTCCTCTTGCCAGGAGGACGAGGAGCGCGTGGCCGGCGCCCGCGGCCACACGCCGGCCACCTCCTGCTTCCGCCGATGCCCTGGAGGCGTCCACAAGTGCCACGCCGACCCCCACGTCTCCCTCTCCTTCTTCCCACTCTCCCCGTGGCCTCTCTCCCTCTCTGGCTCTCTCCCCACCCTCCTGCCGAGCGCAACCGTCGCCGCCGACAAGCTTCACTGCAGCCACCGCCGTCCATTTGCTGCCCCGACATGCCAGGAAGCTCTGCCGTCGTCGACTACATCAAGTAGGTGAGCCCCGTGCGCTCGCTCTCCCCGGAGACGCTGCACCGAGCTCGCCCTCAACTCCGGCCACCGGAGATCCCCTTCGCCGCCCCGCTCGCTCCGCCCTTCCCCGAGCTCGCCATTCGCTCCCCTGCAACCGCTGTGAGCTCCACCATCGTTTTCCCCTCTCCCCGCGCTCGTCCGCGTCCTCTAACCCCCTCTGCCATCAAAGCCGAAGCTCGCCACCGCCACCGCATGTCGCCGTCGTGGCCATAGCCACGTTGGGACGCCACCGAGCACGCCTTCGTCTTCCACGCGTTCCCAGGAGCCTAACGCACCACTCCCCGCGCCTCCCCGCGCCCCGTAGCCTCGGTTTCATCCTCGCCCGAGCTCCGGCAACCGCCAAGGTCGTCGCCGACGTTGTTCCCGGCCTCCCTGAGCCCCACTTCCTCCACCAAATGATGCGGCTCGCTCCCCGCGTCACGTAGGTGCTCTCCGCTATCGTTTTGGTCGCCGAAGACGCAAACCCGAGCCCCTCCGTCGCGTCTGTCGTCGCCGGCGTCAAGCCGCCGGTGAGTTGACCCTGTTTGACCCTTGTGTGGGCCCAGGTAGACCCCCCTGAGTCTATGACAGGTGGGGCCAGCCTGCTAATTAGTTTAGGATTAGTTTTAACTAAATTTAATTAGTTCAGTCACTGACATGTGGGCCCAGGCCCCACTGATAGTTAATTAGAGTTTATTTAACTCTGTTAATTAGCTGAGTCACTGACAGAGAGGGCCCACCAGTCAGGTTTGACCTGGCTAACCCAGTTGACCACTGACGTCACACCTATGTCATGCTGATGCATTAATTCAATTACTGGAATTTCTCTTTAATAGGAAATTCCAGAAAATAGTCAAAACTTCTAAAAATTATAGAAAATCAACCATAGCTCCAAATGCAAAGATTTATATATGAAAAATGATCAGAAAAATTCAATCTATCCATCTGTAATGGTTTCATGCATGACAAAACAAGTTAACCTTGCTGTTTAAGCAGAATAAGGTAATGCACTAATAAGGCCATGTTTAATGAGCTAATATTTGAATCTTTGATTCAAATGAGTTCATCCCCTTCTGTTTTAGCTTGAATTAGGCCAAGACACTTTCATCTTGCCATGTCATAGCATGCATCATATTTTTGCATATTGCCATGTGTTGATTATGTTTGGTGTGACTTTCGTGGTAGGTTCTGCCTTCGAGGATAACCCCGAGTATCCGTCTGAAGGGCAGTACCCTACTACCTCTACAACAGGCAAGAAACCCATTGATCATTCCGATACAAACCCATGTTCTCGCTTCTGCTCTTGTTTACTGCATTAAGACAACGCGATTCAAACTGCTGTGTGCTACGGTAGTTGAACCCTTATCCTCTGCATGACCTGTCATTGCCACAATAACTAGATGAAACCCACTAGCATGTGTAGGAGTTGATTGAGCCATGTGTGTGATTCCTACCTTGCTATGCCTGCTATGCTTAGAGTTGTGTCAGGTCTGGTTCATCTGGGTGATGGGCTAGAGTGAAATATTTATGTCAGTAATGTGAGGGATGTGTTGAACATGTTTTGGTTAAGGTATCGATGAGAGGCCATGTAGGAGTACATGGTGGGTTGTTTCATTGAGGCCGTCCCTAAGAACTGAGATCTGTATGTGTGATTTAAAGATTCAGCTACTACCATGCATTGGGATCCTTAATTGATCCTCTCGGCTTCTTAAATACCCTAGTACTCTGTCCGGGAGTTGCAAATAGTTTCTGGTGTTTGTAGGTTATGTGTTGGTGGCCGTGCGTAGCGCTGACCCTAGGGGTGGGCTATGTTGCAGTAGATACACCATGGTCGGGTATGCCGGGCGCCCGTTTGGCGTCTCGGGACCCTGTTCACATCGTTCGGGGCCGTATGTGGAAACCTCGGCCCGACTCCCTGCGGATGGAACCTGGATAGGCGATAAACCTGGACTAGAGACTTAAGTGTTTAGGTAGGTCGTGGCCGACACCCTCGCTGGGCTTCTGCTTGAAGGTTTCCGAGTACATGTCGTGTAAACGGCGGTAAGTGGTGGAAGCGTGTATGAAGAAGTATACCCCTGCAGGGTTAACATCATCTATTCGAATAGCCGCGTTCGTGGTAAAGGACTACTTGGTTGCCTATATAGTTCATAGACAAGTTAAAGGATACTACTAAAAGACTCAAGATAAGTGTGAGTACCGAGGATGGCCCTCTCGTAGGATGACGAGAGAGGATCCTCGATGGAGTATTGTGTTGGTGAGTAGTGGACTCATGTGCGAAAACTATTTTACTAGTGGAGTTCCGTAGGATAGCTTAGCCAAGAGTCAAAGCTGGCTTGCTGCAATAACCCCACCACCTTCTTGAGAATGAGCATGTATAGTAGGTTCTGTTGTAAGACTTGCTGAGTACCTTTGTACTCGTGTTTGCTTAATTACTGTTTTCAGACGACAACACCGCCCCCTCCGATGGGTTCTACGTAGACCTTGACGTCGACGAGTGACTAGCCACCCAGGTGGTGATCCTGGCCATGGAGGGCCCTATGTAGATAGACAGGCTTCGAGAAGCCTTCTTGCTTTCTAGTGTCTGTACTCAGACTATTTACTTCCGCTTGTGCTTGTATGATTGTATGACTTGAGTGTCGGGTCATGTGACCCCTACCTGTATGAACATGTTACGTATGGCTCTCTGGAGCCTTTAAATAAAGTACTTGAGTTGTAGAGTTTTGTTGTGATGCCATGTTGTATGTACTCATATCGGGCATATTGTGTGTATGATTGAAATGCTTGGTATGAGTGGGATCCGACAATCTAGTTGTTTATCCTTGGCAGCCTTTATTATGGGGAAATGTAGTCTAGTGTTCCTCGAGCCATAGTAGTCCACTACAGCCCGGTTCACCGGAGTGCTGCTAGCCCAGCACTACTGCTCAGAACACTTGACTGGCCGGCATGTGTTTCACTTCGTTCCTATGTCTGTCCCTTCGGAGAAATGTCACACGGTGACATCCGGAGTCCTGCCTAGCTTGCTACAGCCCGGGTTCCCTGGAGTCCTGTTAGCCCAGTGCTACAGCCCGGAATCACTCGCTGATGACCAACATGCTCGATGTGATTCATGTATGCCTGTCTCCATAGATCTGTGCCGCTTTGGGTTCACGACTAGCCATGTCGGCCCGGGTTCTCTGTCATATGGATGCTAGCGACACAATCATATACATGAGCGAAAAGGCGCAAACGGTCCCGGGCCATGGTAAGGCGAAACCCGTGAGATACCGTGCGTGAGGCCGCAATGTGATATGAGGTGTTACCGGCTAGATCGATGTGACTTGGAATCGGGATCCTGACACCCACTGGGTGGCTTAGCTACGAATCCGTTTCGCCTAAGTTGAAAAAATCCTACCGAGTGGTGAGCAAGCCTCTCACTCGGGGGCTTAGCTGCAGTCTAGTACTCGCCTAAGTTTAAAAAAATCCTACCAAGTGGTGAGCAAGCCTCTCACTCGGGGGCTTATCTGCAGCCCAGTGCTCGCTTAAGTTTCAAAAATCCTACCGAGTGGTGAGCAAGTCTCTCACTCGGGGGCTTAGCTACAGTCCAGTACTCGCCTAAGTTTTAAAAATCCTACCGAGTGATGGGTAAACCTCACATTCGGGGGCTTAGCTGCAGCCCAATGCTCGCCTTAGTTTCAAAAATCCTATCGAGTGATGAGC
>NC_041382.1:707133409-707133774 GCF_002162155.2 Triticum dicoccoides | reverse complement strand
TAGCTGCAGCCCAGTGCTCGCCTAACTTTCAAAAATCCTACCGAGTGATGAGCAAACCTCACACTCGGGGGCTTAGCTGCAGCCCAATGCTCGCCTAAGTTTCAAAAATCCTACCGAGTGATGAGAAAACCTCACACTCGGGGGCTTAGCTGCAGCCCAATGCTCGCCTAAGTTTCAAAAATCCTACCGAGTGATGAGCAAACCTCACACTCGGGGGCTTAGCTGCAGCCCAGTGCTCGCCTAAGTTTCAAAAATCCTACCGAGTGATGAGCAAACCTCACACTCGGGGAGCTTAGCTGCAGCCCGGTGCTCGCCTAAGTTTAAAAAACCATCCCTATCCGCAAGGACGACGAGGTGCAGGTCGA